>NC_045740.1:26655558-26656489 GCF_008692095.1 Etheostoma spectabile | reverse complement strand
CAAGGTTTTGGGAAAAGTTGGCAGCTCTGCAATATATAGAAAAGTGTATATTATTATGTTAATTACTAGGGATGAGCGAGTACAGCATTATCTGTATCTGTTTACCACATGAATGCTACGGATCCGGATGTACGGACTGGGCGGGGCCTAACAGAAGTGGTCAGATTTAACAAGGATGGGTCGGGTTCTTTGAAATGGCGGGGCTTTAACCGGTTTTATTTAAGCATGCAATTGATATGAGTTGATCAAAAAATTTTATATTTATTGTGATTGAAAACTATTTACATGACAGCATCGAGCTCTATAATGGGGTGGCATGGTAAAAAAAACTATATACAGAACGTTTTGCAACAATGAATACAACACATGCATAGTTGCAATTATGAAGTAAAATGTAATGAACAAGAGATTCATACTCAATATACTTTCTTTTTTTTTTTAACTTTTTATGTTTCATGATCAGTGTTTTTTGTTTTTTTTTTGGTTCTTTTTTATTTTTTTATTTCTTTATTTTCCACATAAGGTACACATGTGTGTGTGTGTGTGTGTGTGTGTGTGTGGGTGTGTGTGGTGTGTGTGGTGTGTAAGTAAGAGAGAGAACAGAGAGAGAGAGAGGGGGCGGGGGAGTTGCATTTAACCACCGAGGCACCATGTCTGAAACCCACGCTCACCAGAAATCTACGGTTACTAGTAGGACTACACAACACCACGTTCACCAGAAATCTACTGGTTACTATGTAAGGACTACAAACCACTCGTTCACCAGAAATCTACTGGTTACTATGTAAGGACTACAAACCGAAGTTAAAAACAAACCTGAAGCTTTCTCCTTGTTCTGTGTGTGTGTGTGTTTGATACGAGCGGGTTTGTATGCTGGGGGGGGCGCTGTGATTATCACAGAACGCTGCGCGGCCAGTTGAGGAGTTGTATT
>NC_045740.1:26652436-26655535 GCF_008692095.1 Etheostoma spectabile | reverse complement strand
TCGTATTACTCGGATAATACTTTTACTCGGCAAAAGTGCTTTATCCGTACCGGATACTTGTTTCAGGATCACCCCTATTAATTACCAACCCTGCCTTTAAAATAAAATAAAAACATTTCTGCTTTCAGTTTGAGATATTGCTTCTTTACTCACAAACATATTGTAAGCTACTTGTCATCCTACAATGTAAATATAAATTGGGATTTTTGTTGTGCAACAGCTGTAAAATTGCAATAAGGTTGTAAGAATAAATCAAGGGTTAAAGGACTTATGTGTCAACAGGATTTGGAAAAACTTGTCCATGCCTTTTTGGTTCCTCTTAACGTTTAGGGAACGTTATAACCCGGAGGAAACGTTCCCTAAATGTTAGTTTTTGGTTTGGTTCAAAACTACCTTGGAAACCATAAACTAATGTTGCTAAATGTTCTGTGTTGTTTGGTGAAGACCATGTTAAACAATATCAGGGCTGCCAACTCTCACGCATTGGCCGTGAGACACACGCATTTGACTGGTTTACACACTCACATGCCACACCCCGATTTCTCACGTTGAAGTGTCAACCCTCGGTCCAATTTCTGAGATGAGTTTATCTATAGATCTACTATTGAGCCACTCGTGATCAACTAGTGACTGTCAGAGACTGTGGGGGGTTCAAGACGCTCCCGTCTGTAGTTTTGATTGTCGCAAACAGAGTACATTTTTTCACGAGCCATCCCAGGTGCATTTTCCCCGGCTTCAGGTATGAGCTCTGAGTATTAAGACCCGTTCCGTCTCTTGTGTCCACTCTTTCTGTACCAATAGAGTGAGCAGCGCGGCTGGTAGCGTAGCACTTCAGTTCATGTTAGTAACTCGCTCTGGGGTGGGCAGTGACAAGTTGCTGTGTAGCCCTCCAATAATGAGCAGCGTACAGCCGCCTCTAAACTTTGTCAGAGACCAGTGACCCAAATGGGCCTCTGTGGCTGTCAGACGGTCTGAGTGAGATCCACATATCAGCGGAGCAATGACATGCACAGCTGACTATATTACACTCTCCAAATCTCGGACACAGATGGAGGAGTTATTTTTGAATGTGCATATTCCTGGGGGGGCATACCCCCAGACCCCCCTAGGGAGCCCCATCCCCCTACATATACAAATCCCATTTAAACCATGAAGTATAATGATGCTGAAAGAGCCAAAGAAATTGCTTTGCACGCTGCAAATATGGATTGGCCCCCCAATCTCACTCCAAGGTTTTGGGAAAAGTTGGCAGCTCTGCAATATATAGAAAAGTGATATTATTATGTAATTACTAGGGATGACGAGTACAGCATTATCGTATCTGTTTACCACATGAATTATCTGTATCCGGATCGTACTCGGACTGGGCGGGGCCTAACCAAAGTGGTCAGATTTAAACCAGGAAGTGGGTCGGTTCTCTTGATTTGCGGGGCTTTAACCGGTATTTATAAGCATGCAATTGATATGATTGATCAAAAATTTTATATTTATTGCTGATTTGAAACTATTACATGACAGCATCGAGCTTCATATCATGGTGTTGTCATGGTACAAACAAACTATATACAGAACGTTTTGCAACAATGATACAACACATGCAGTTGCAATTATGAAGTAAAATGTAATGAACAAGAGATTTCATCCAATATAACTTTCTTTTTTAACTTTTTATGTTTTCATATCGTGTTTTTTTTGTTTTTTTTTGGTTCTTTTTTATTTCTTTATTTCTTTTATTTCCACATAAGGTACACATGTGTTGTGTGTGTGTGTGGTGTGTGTGTTGTGTGTGTGTGTGTGGTGTGTGTGTGTAAGAAGAAGAGACACAGAGAGAGAGAGGGGGCGGGGAGTTGCATTTAAACCAGGCAGCATGCTGAAACCCACGCTCACCAGAAATCTACTGGTTACTATGTAAGGACTACAAACCCCACGTTCACCAGATCTACTGGTTACTATGTAAGGACTACAAACCACTCGTTCACCAGAATCTACTGGTTACATGTAAGGACTACAACCGAAGTTAAAACAAACCTGAAGCTTTCTCCTTGTTCTGTGTGTGTGTGTGTTTTGTACGAGCGGGTTTTGTATGCTGGGGGGGCGCTGTGATTATCACAGAACGCGTGCGCGGCCATTGAGGAGTTTGTATTCAATCTGAGCACGGATATGACTCGTATTCCTCGGATAATACTTTTACTCGGCAAAAGTGCTTTATCCGTACCGGATACTTGTTTCAGGACACCCCTATTAATTACCAACCCTGCCTTTAAATAAAATAAAACATTTCTGCTTTCAGTTTGAGATATTGCTTCTTTACTCACAAACTATTGTAAGCTACTTGTCATCCTACAATGTAAATATAAATTGGGATTTTTGTTGTGCAACAGCTGTAAATTGCAATAAGGTTGTAAGAATAAATCAAGGGTTAAAGGACTTATGTGTCAACAGATTTGGAAAAACTTGTCCATGCTTATCTTCAGTAGACTGACTACTGTAACGGGGTCTTTACAGGCTCTCCTAAAAACAAAAATCAATCAGACAGCTGCAGCGATTCAGAACGGCTGCGGCTCGAGTCCTCACTAAGACAAGAGACTGGATCACATCACTCCATTTCGAAGTCTTTACACTGGCTTCCTGTGTCTCAAAGAATTGATTTCAAAGTACTCTTGCTAGTTTATAAATCACTTAACGGTTTAGGTCCAATATATTGCTGATCTGCTACTACACTATGAACCACCCAAACCTCTCAGGTCATCTGGGACAGGTCTGCTTTCTGTCCCAAGTCGACTAAACAGGTGAAGCAGCTTTCAGTTTCTATGCTCCTCATATCTGGAATAAACTCCCAGAACCTGTAGATCCGCTGCTACTCTCATTTCTTTAAATCAAGGCTGAGACCTTTCTATTTGATGCTGCCTTTCTTTAAATGACTAATCATTTCTTTAAATTTCTTATGCTGCACTGTAAATTTATTCTTTGTGTTTATGTTTCTCTTTGTTTTTACTGTCTATTCATGTGTTTTAACCGGTTTTTTAAGCTTGGTGATTTTTACTGTTTTACTTTGTTTTTATCTGTTTAACTGATTTTGTGTAAAGCACTTTGAATTGC
>NC_045740.1:26646589-26652411 GCF_008692095.1 Etheostoma spectabile | reverse complement strand
CTTGTTGCTGAAATGTGCTATACAAATAAAGCTGCCTTGCCTTGCCTTGCCTAATATAATTTAATGTAATGCAATAAGCTGGCTGTGTGTGCTTATGTGTCTTGTATGATGATTGAATTTAGTTTGTGTGGTGAACATTCCTTTGCAGATCACATCTGGCAGCTTTTGATCTGTTTTAAGGTTAAACAATTCTTAAAGTGGTGAGCAAGTCTAAAAGCAAGTCAGCCATTTGACATGTACTCTACAAAATGCAGCTTGGACCTTTTCCAAGTCATTAAATCTGATACCTTACAGTTTAAAAGCACACCACCACCACTCATCAGACTTTCCAAATAAAACGGATCCAGCTGTGTGCGGCTGTGCTTCTCCGTGAGTCACACTGCTGTGCTGCTCAGCAGACACAGAGAGAGAGAGAGAGAAGGAAAGATGTCCGGTATCATGCTGCTGTTGGTGTCTTTGAGTTTTTGCTTGTGGCCGACCGATGGCGCAGCACGGAGCGGGAAAGTGATCCTGCGGGACGCCCTGGAGCGGGGCCCGGTCAGTCTGAACGACATGTTCCGCGAGTTGGAGGAGTTGATGCAGGACACCCGGCACATCCTGGAGGAGACAGTGGACCAGGTCTGCGTCATATTTTATTCATGGGCAGAGTTGTAGTCTATATTTCAGTGGAGAGAGTTACAGAAAACTCTGACAAACTTGCCAAATCTAGTATTCTAGTAATTCATATATCTAGACAAATTTATTACAAAAGTGGAAACAATCTGTGTCAGTCACCTTATGTCATTTAAATTTAGACTACCAAGCTGAGATAGGTGTTGCAACACTAGACATAGTTTCCATGTCTACTTTATGTCTGACCTTATTATTATTTCTTTTAGGCTTTTCCCTTTATTCGATAGTGACAGTGGGTGCGTTAGAGTCTGCCCTGACCTTAGACTACTTGTGGTATACTACATTATAGTAGTTTCTCAAAAGGGATTTTGTCCAGTCAATTCAATAACAAAAAGGTAATGCAGAAAAACCTTAACTTCATGTGTGACTGAGAACTTAACACACCCAGTTTCATTTTGGTACCAGCTGAGACTCCTGGAAGGCAGACGTAACATCTGTTTTTCCCCCTGGAATTGGATTTCAACAGGTTTAATAAGTCTGCTGATGCTTCAGCAGTCACTGTCTGGTTTTGATAATTTTGGAACTACTGGGAAGTTTCCTTCCATGTCATCCAAGAAATGGAGATTAATATCAGTGCATGCTGTAAATAAACAAACTCTTCACAGTTATAGCCACCTTGAGGATTCATACTCATCCTCATGGAAATATAATCTATGGACAAAAATGCCACAGAAACTACAGAAATGCCATGTTGTTTATACAATATTTAATTTTTGAATGGATTCCACTTGTATCCATACCTCCAATCCAACAGATAACTACTGAGAGTGCTAAATCATCTTTTACGTCACTGGATCTGCGTACCAAATGCAACAATGGGACAAAAAAGATGAAGGATGAAGACAAAGCGGCTCAGGGCCTAGATAAAGCTGAAAAGGTACGGGGTTCAATTTTGATAACATGATATGTCACGTTCAGCAAAACTCTTTCATCTCTTGGAGGGCATGTTACACATAGACTGATTGTTATTTAACCCTTGTGTTGTCCTTTTTTTAAATTCAGAAAATGGGCTTCTTACAACCAAATTGCCCAAAACTCTTGGATGCATGCATGTACGTTGTATGGAACCAATAGTTTATTAAAATTAATGATTACTTTCATTGAATTGAAGTTTTATTTAATTTCATAGCAATTTAAAAAAACATTTTAAATGGTTTAAATTCAGTATCCTGACTAGACTTAGACATAAACCTGTCTGTGATTCACTCAACATTCTCTAATCTCATATTATTAGTCAAAATAATTCATAATTTCTGTTTTTTATCTAAACAATTAGGTTTAATGTCATTTAAATTTGGTTTATTGACCATGAATTTGAAAAACATTGAAAAACATAGACAAAAACCTTTAATAATGTGTCAAAAGCATACCAAGAAAAGAGAACTGCCAACAAAAGTTCTTTTTGAATTCTGATCCAGTAGGATAACAAGTTTATGGTCAACGGGAAGACAACGGGAAGAGTATGGATAAGAGTATATGGATAAGAGTTTCCTTTTTTACATGAATAAATGAATTAAACACAAAAAATACTATAATTGCTATCCTGTCACCTCTTTTGCCATTTATAGGAGACTAATGACAAAACAGGAGACAATCCTTTTTCACACACCCATATGGAGATTTCTGGCTTTTCCAACATTGTGGAACACGTGAGTCTTTTGCCTTTTCTGTCTGGTCTATGTGAATAATCCGAGAATTACGGACATAATGCATTCTCAGCCTAAGTTTCCCTAATGATTTGGTTTCATTCTATCCAGATGATTTGAAGTATACAAAATGAGAAGTTTAAGATGCTTTTTGAGCATATAGCAGTGTAGCGTGTTAGGTCTGCTTCTCCAGCTGAACGCCTGCTGACTCAGGGTTCCGGAAAAAAAAGTTACGTTTGGTTTTGAGGCAGAAACACGAAATCCAACTGCCTCAGCTTGACACCAAATGTTTATTTTTTAGTAGTGATAATACAACGTGAAATTGTCAACTTATTTAGAGCACTAAATGTGTTCACATTTAAATTTTCCCTCAGTTTTGGAAATATTCATGATCTCTGTAAGAACAGACAGACATGGAGTACTTTCTGAAACTGTGGCTGTATTGTCTCAACCTGTTTTCATAAAGAATGAGATCATCTAGCAAACAGACCTAATATATACTAAACATTTTTAGCCAACAAGAGGATTGAGGTCACTATTACAGCTTGCCAACCGTTTTGCCATTCTACTATACGTCAGTGGTTTGGGTCTTTTGCTTTCCTGGCAGCTGTACAGAAAGTGGTTATGTTAATAGAGCTTGCAGCTGGAAAAAATGCCAGGGAAGTAAGTAAGCCTGCCAGGCAGGATAAGGTCTGTGCTTCTAAAATGATTAATTGTATAGAAATTTGACCTTCTACAATGAGTCACACTTGAAATACACGCAAGGAAGTCACAGTAAAGTTGGTTGACTCAGCACTTCATAGAAAATACCCAGTGCATTTTTTTCTGTGATTTTTAAGATGAAAAGACTACTTTGTTGACCATCACAACCACTTAAACATCTTTTCCTATAGCCATAGGTGTCTTTTACATGGGGGACGGGGGGCTACATGCCCCGTTTTGGTCTCTGGTTTAGAGAAGTAGCTACACGCTGCTATAGCCTACATTGGAGACGGAAAACTGAAACTAAGGCAGAAATACACCGAGCACTAACATGTCACATCTACCGCAGCATGTCAGCAGCACAGATACGATAATATTTTTCCCAATTTCAATTGACATCCCCAAAAGGAAACTTTGTCAACATCTGTTTTTATCTAAAAAGATATATTTCTCTGTTTGTCACTTCAGTTTTATTGCTGCAAAATGGGATTGTCAAACAGACATACTGGCCAACACATATATATAATAATAGATTGAAACTAATAGATTTTCTGTGAATCAATACAGTATTGCCACGGAAAATATCGCAATCCTATGCTTTATCGATTTTTTTCCCCCACAATGCAAATTATTTGGTTCTTACCAAGATAAAAAAAGTACATTTCTTATTTTAAGTGTTCAACTTTACACTATAATCTTAAATCAAGTAAGATTGTCAAGTGAAATTATCTTGCTGCATGGACAGGTTATTTCACTTGTTTTAAGTACCTTTTCCCTCAGATTTAGTGTTTTTATCTTGTTTAAGAGACCCCTTTTTTGCACTGCACCCCTAGTATATTCAGTACATATATTGGTCATCTCAGACAACTCCCTCCCCTAAGATCAGAGACACAGTTATACAGTGAGTATGCATATATTTTAAAGATGTGTAATGATGAGAGTTGAGTAGATACAAAGAGTTTTTGCCGTTGAACCCTAGATCGTTTCTCTGACTATGACACAATAAGGCATGCAGGGACTTGGCTCTGATTTCCCAGAGGCAGCACACACAAAGATAAAGATGAAAAAAAAGAAAAGGCGAGTTCACGGCAGGCCAGCGCTGTTTTTGGCAGACACAGTTTCCTCTGATCACCGGAAAAGAGTTGAACTAAATCTCATTCCAAGAAAAGCCTAACTAAAGAGGTATGCTACAGGAAAAAAAACTGCCCTAAAACCAACACATTCTTTAAATAAGGAATATGCAGTGTATTGAGCATGTTGTTAACCATTTAGTTTCACACTGTATTTGTTTTTTCCTGCAGATAATCAAACTAATATGATTTAACATCTCATACATACAGTACAAATTTTCAATTCAGCTTTAGTAGAGTTTTACAGCAGGGAACGTTTCAATGATCTACACATTTGGGTTAAGTCTCAAGCAGGGTTGTAATACAGTCATACTGGGAGTCACACAGGTAGAGGTCACATTATAGAAAAGGTGAAAGTCTGACATCAGTCTTTGCCATTTACGTTTGAGCAATACATGTTTTATCAAAAACCTAGGAAAGAAGAGAGAATGTGTAAAAAAGCTCTTTTAGAGAGTAAGCCCTTCTGTAAATTCAGATGTCACTAATGTCCATCAACCAGTTGCAATGGAGATGGACCGTGGCTGGCAGAAAAACAAGTTCAGAAACCATCAACCACTAGGAACTCATTAAATGGGGGTGCAGGGGACAACTGCTACTGTGATACAGTAAATTGTAAACCATAAACAATATTGATGTCTATTTAAGTGCTTCTTTACCGAGGCCCTGAAAGGGAAGGTAAAAAAAATGCTGGCGATTTTGGCCATAACCTAAATTTATCTCCTAGGTAGGTCTCCTAGGTATATGAATATGATGGAGATGGAGATGGAAAGATTAATGTTATTTTGCACTAAAATTACCATTACGACACCACCATATAACTAGCATTAGCCCAGCCGATAGGTGGGGTGTACACAATCATCATTGCAGCTCTACTAAGGTAGCTCATATTTGCAGAAAAGTTCAATTCAATTTTATTTACAGTGCCTTGCGAAAGTATTCGGCCCCCTTGAACTTTTCAACCTTTTGACACATTTCAGGCTTCAAACATAAAGATATAACATTTTCATCTTTTGTGAAGAATCACCAACAAGTGGGACACAATTGTGAAGTGGAACGAAATCTATTGGATATTTTAAACTTTTTTAGCAAATAAAAAACTGAAAAGTGGTGCGTGCAAAATTATTGGGCCCCCTTGCGTTAATACTTTGTAGAGCCACCTTTTGCTGGATTCCAGCTGCAAGTCTCTTGGGGTATGTCTCTATCAGTTTTACACATCGAGAGACTGAAGTTCTTGCCCATTCTTCCTTGCAAAACAGCTGGAGCTCAGTGAGGTTGGATGGAGAGCGTTTGTGAACAGCAGTTTTCAGTTCTTTCCACAGATTCTCAATTGGATCAAGTCTGGACTTTGACTTGGCCATTCTAAAACCTGGATCGTTTATTTGTGACCATTCCTTTGTAGATTTTGCTGTTGTTTGGGATCATTGTCTTGTTGGAAGATAAATCTCCGTCAGTTTCAGGTCTTTTTCAGACTCCAAAGGTTTCATCCGAATGGTCCTGTATTTGGCTGCATCCATCTTCCCCTCAATTTGAACATATTCCCTGTCCCTGCTGAAACGAAAAGCAGGCCCAAACCATGATGCTGCCACCACCATGTTTGACAGTGGGGATGGTGTGATGAGGGTGATTAGCTGTGTTGCTTTTACGCCAAACATATCGTTTTGCATTGTGGCCA
>NC_045740.1:26646244-26646579 GCF_008692095.1 Etheostoma spectabile | reverse complement strand
TTTTGGTTTCATCTGACCAGAGCACCTTCTTCCACATGTTTGGTCTACCAGGTGGGTAACTTTAGACAAGACTTTTTATGGATATCTTTGAGAAATGGCTTTCTTCTTGCCACTCTTCCATGAAGGCCAGATTTGTGCAGTGTACGACTGATTGTTGTCCTATGGACAGACTCTCCCACCTCAACTGTAGTTCTCTGCAGTTCTTCCTCCGTACCCAATTCTGACACAAGCTATGGAAGTTTCTCTCAGTGAGTAGATACATGAGGAGCGGTTTAGTAGCGAAGATAGGTGCAGAAAACGACATACGATGGATGCTTGTGAACGCGGAAAAAGCC
>NC_045740.1:26646070-26646234 GCF_008692095.1 Etheostoma spectabile | reverse complement strand
TCTGTGTCTGTGAGAGGCCTGACGGACACACGGGGAAGAAAAGACGAGAAAACAGTGCAACACAAAAAAAAAGTTTTTCCTGAACGTAAAACAACGGGGGAAAAGACGAAATGGCAGTGGTAGCTGTGCAAATATAACACCCGGAGCCATTTGATTTCTCAAAT
>NC_045740.1:26645672-26646060 GCF_008692095.1 Etheostoma spectabile | reverse complement strand
GGCCAAGATGGATCAGACGATTTGAACGGTTGCGTACCGCATCAGGATTAAAGGACAAACCCGACGAATATCAGGTGAATTCACTCCTATATACACTGGGAGATGCAGCAGATGATATTTTGGGAGTCTTGCCATTGACTGACGAAAATAAAAAGAAATATGATGCTGTTAAAACTGCATTTGAACAACACTGTGTGGGAAAACACAATGTCATTTTTGAAAGAGCCAAGTTTAACATGAGATGCCAACAAGAGCTAGAGAGTGCAGATCATTACGTCAGTGCACATGTTAGCAGATCACTGCAGCTTTGGGGTTCTTAAAGAAGAACTGATAAGGGACAGAATTGTGGTTGGAATAAAAGACAGAAGGTTGTCAGAACAGCTACAAA
>NC_045740.1:26639759-26645647 GCF_008692095.1 Etheostoma spectabile | reverse complement strand
TGTCTCTTAATAGTCCTCACTTTGTCTCACTTTTTGATGGCCTTACTAGTGTTTATCTGAGTCCATTTGTAGCTGTTCTGACAACCTTCTGTCTTTTATTCCAACCACAATTCTGTCCCTTATCAGTTCTTCTTTGAACCCCAAAGCTGCAGTGATCTGCTAACTGTGCACTGACGTAATGAACGCTTCTGCACTCTCTAGCTCTTGTTGGCATCTCATGTTAAACTTGGCTCTTTCAAAAATGACATTGTGTTTTTCCCACACAGTGTTGTTCAAATGCAGTTTTAACAGCATCATATTCTTTTTATTTTCGTCAGTCACATGGCAAGACTCCCAAAATATCATCTGCTGCATCTCCAGTGTTAATAGAGTGAATTCCCCTAATATTCGTCGGTGTTTCCTTTAATATCCTGATCGGTACGCAACCGTTCAAATCGTCTGATCCATCGTGCCATTCAGATGGATTTGAGAAATCAAATGGCTCCGGTGTTATATTTGCACAGCTACCCATGCCATTTCGTCTTTTCCCCGTTGTTTTACGTTCAGGAAAAACTTTTTTTTTGTGTTTGCACTGTTTTCTCTCGTCTTTTCTTCCCCGTGTGTCCGTCAGGCCTCTCACAGACACAGATGGGCTCGCTGGCTTTTTCCGCGTTCACAAGCATCCATCGTATGTCTTTTTCTGCACCTATCTTCGCTACTAAACCGCTCCTCATGTATCTACTCACTGAGAGAAACTTCCATAGCTGTGTCAGAATTGGGTACGGAGGAAAACTGCAGAGAACTACAGTTGAGTGGAGAGTCTGTCCAGTAGCAACATCGGTCGTACACTGCACAAATCTGGCCTTCTGGAAGAGTGCAAGAAGAACCATTCTCAAAGATATCCTAAAAAGTCTTGTCTAAGTTACCCACCGGTAGACAAACATGTGAGAAGGTGCTCTGGTCAATGAAACCAAAATCGAACTTTTTGGCCACAATGCAAAACGATATGTTTGGCGTAAAAGCAACACAGCTAATCACCCTCATCACACCATCCCCACTGTCAAACATGGTGTGGCAGCATCATGGTTTGGGCCTGCTTTTCTTCAGCAGGGACAGGAATAGGTCAAATTGAGGGGAAGATGGATGCAGCCAAATACAGGACATTCTGGTGAAAACCGTTTGGAGTCTGCAAAAGACCTGAAACTGGGACGGAGATTTATCTTCCAACAAGACAATGATCCCAACACTCAGCAAAATCTACAAAGAATGGTTCACAATAAACGTTCCAGTGTTAGAATGGCCAAGTCAAAGTCCACTTGAATCCAATTGAGAATCTGTGGAAAGAACTAAACTGCTGTTCACAAACGCTCTCCATCCAACCTCACTGAGCTCCAGCTTTTTGCAAGAAAGAATGGGCAAGAACTTCAGTCCTCGATGTGTAAACTGATAGAGACATACCCAAGAGCCTTGCAGCTGGAATCCAGCAAGGTGTGGCTCTACAAAGTATTAACGCAAGGGGGCCCAAATTTTGCACGCACCACTTTTCAGTTTTTTATTTGCTAAAAAAGTTAAAATATCCAATAGATTTCGTTCCACTTCACAATTGTGTCCCACTTGTTGGTGATTCTCACAAAAGATGAAAATGTTATATCTTATGTTTGAAGCCTGAAATGTGTCAAAAGGTTGAAATTCAAGGGGCCGAACTTTTCGCAAGGCACTGTAAATAAAATTGAATGAACTTTTCTGCAAATATGAGCTACCTTAGAGAGCTGCCATGATGAGTGTGTACACCCACCTATCGGCTGGGCTATGCTAGTTATGGTGGTGTCGTAATGGTAATTTTAGTGCAAAATAACATTAATCTTTCCATCTCCATCTCCATCATATCATACAGGAGACCACCTAGGAGATAAATTTAGGTTAGGCCAAAATCGCCAGCATTTTTTACCTTCCAGGGCCTCGGTAAAGAAGCACTTAAATAGACATCAATATTGTTTATGGTTACAATTTACTGTATCACAGTAGCAGTTGTCCCCTGCCCCCCCTTTAATGAGTCCTAGTGGTTGATGGTTTCTGAACTTGTTTTCTGCCAGCCACGGTCCATCTCCATTGCAACTTTTGATGGACATAGTGACATCTGAATTTACAGAAGGGCTTACTCTCTAAAAGAGCTTTTACACATTCTCTCTTCTTTCCTAGGTTTTTGATAAAACATGTATTGCTCAAACGTAAATGGCAAGACTGATGTCAGACTTTCACCTTTTCTATAATGTGACCTCTACCTGTGTGACTCCCAGTATGACTGTATTACAACCCTGCTTGAGACTTAACCCAAATGTGTAGACATTGAAACGTTCCCTGCTGTAAAACTCACTAAAGCTGAATTGAAATTTGTACTGTATGTATGAGATGTTAAATCATATTAGTTTGATTATCTGCAGGAAAAAACAATACAGTGTGAAACTAAATGGTTAACACATGCCAAACACTGCATATCCTTATTTAAAGAATGTTGTTGTTAGGGCAGTTTTTTTTCCTGTAGCATACCTCTTTAGTAGGCTTTCTTGGAATGAGATTTATTCAACTCTTTTCCGGTGATCAGAGGAAACTGTGTCTGCCAAAACAGCGCTGGCCTGCCGTGAACTCGCTTTTTCTTTTTTCATCTATCTTTGTGTGTGCTGCCTCTGGGAAATCAGAGCCAAGTCCCTGCATGCCTTATTGTGTCATAGTCAGAGAACGATCTAGGGTTCAACGGCAAAAACTCTTGTATCTACTCAACTCTCATCATTACACATCTTTAAAATATGCATCCTCACTGTATAACTGTGTCTCGATCTTAGGGAGGAGTTGTCTGAGATGACCAATATATGTAATGATATACTAGGGTGCAGTGCAAAAAAGGGTTCTCTTACAACGATAAAAACACTAAATCTGAGGGAAAAGGTACTTAAAACAAGTGAAATAACCTGTCCATGCAGCAAATAATTTCACTTGACAATCTTACTTGATTTAAGATTATAGTGTAAAGTTGAACACTTAAAATAAGAAATGTACTTTTTTTTATCTTGGTAAGAACCAAATAATTTGCATTGTGGGGGAAAAAAATCGATAAGCATAGGTTGCGATATTTTCCGTGGCAATACTGTATTGATTCACAGAAAACCTATTAGTTTCAATCTATTATTTATATATGTGTTGGCCAGTATGTCGTTTGACAATCCCTTTTGCAGCAATAAAACTGAAGTGACAACAGAGAAATATTCTTTTTAGATAAAAACAGATGTTACAAAGTTTCCTTTTGGGATGTCAATTGAAATTGGGAAAAATATTATCGTATCTGTGCTGCCTGACATCGCGGTAGATGTGACATGTTAGTGCTCGGGGTATTTCGCCTTAGTTTCAGTTTTCCGTCTCCAATGTAGGCTATGCAGCGTGTAGACTTCTCTAAACCAGAGACCAAAACGGGCATGTAGCCCCCGTCCCCCTGTAAAGACACTATGGCTATAGGAAAAGATGTTTAAGTGTGTTGATGGTCAACAAAGTATTCTTTCATCTAAAACACAGAAAAAAATGCACTGGGTATTTCTATGAAGTGCTGAGTCAACCAACTACGTGACTTCCTTGCGTGTATTCAAGTGTGACTCATGTAGAAGGTCAAATTCTACAATTAATCATTTTAGAAGCACACCTTATCCTGCCTGGCAGGCTACTTACTTCCCTGGCATTTTTTCCAGCTGCAAGCTCTATTAACATAACCACTTTCTTTACAGCTGCCAGGAAAGCAAAAGACCAAACCACTGACGTATAGTAGAATGGCAAACGTTGGCAAGCTGTAATAGTGACCTCAATCCCTTGTTGGCTAAAAATGTTTAGTATATTAGGTCTGTTTCTAGATGATCTCATTCTTTATGAAAACAGGTTAGACAATACAGCCACAGTTTCAGAAGTACCCATGTCTGTCTGTTCTTACAGAGATCATGAATATTTCCAAAACTGAGGGAAAATTTAAATGTGAACACATTAGTGCTCTAAATAAGTTGACAATTTCACGTTGTATTATCACTACTAAAAAATAAACATTTGGTGTCAAGCTGAGGCAGTTGGATTTCGTGTTTCTGCCTCAAAACCAAACGTAACTTTTTTTTCCGGAACCCGGAGTCAGCAGGCGTTCACTGGAGAAGCAACCTAACCGCTACACTGCTATATGCTCAAAAAGCATCTTAAACTTCTCATTTTGTATCACTTCAAATCATCTGGATAGAATGAAACCAAATCATTAGGGAAACTTAGGCTGAGAATGCATTATGTCCTAATCTCCATTATTCCATAGACCAGACAGAAAAGGCCAAGACTCACTGTTCCACAATGTTGAAAAGCCAGAATCTCCATATGGTGTGTGAAAAAGGATTGTCTCCTGTTTTGTCATTAGTCTCCTATAATGCAAAAGAGGTGACGGATAGCAATTATAGTATTTTTTGTGTTTAATTCATTTTATTCATGTAAAAAAGGAAACTCTTATCATATACTCTTATCCATACTCTTCCCGTTGTCTTCCCGGTGACCAAAACTTGTTATCCTACTGGATCAAATTCAAAAGAAACTTTTGTTGGCAGTTCTCTTTTCTTGTAGCTTTTGACACTTATTAAAGGTTTTTTGTCTATGTTTTTCAATGTTTTTCAAATTCATGGTCAATAAACCAAATTTAAATGACATTAAACCTAATTGTTTAGATAAAAAACAGAAATTTGAATTATTTTGACTAATAATATGAGATTAGAGAATGTTGAGTGAATCACAGACAGGTTTATGTCTAAGTCTAGTCAGGATACTGAATAAACCATTTAAAATGTTTTTTTAAATTGCTATGAAATTAATAAAACTTCAATTCAATGAAAGTACATTAATTTTAATAAACTATTGTGTCCACATAACACGTACATGCAGGCATCCAAGAGTTTTGGCATTTGGTTGTAAGAAGCCCATTTTCTGAATTTAAAAAAAAGGACAACACAAGGGTTAAATAACATCAGTCTAGTGTAACATCCCCTCCAAGAGATGAAAGATTTTGCAGTGACATATCAGTATCAAAATTGAACCCCGTACCTTTTCAGCTTTACTAGGCCCTGAGCCGCTTTGTCTTCATCCTTCATCTTTTTTGTCCCAGTGTTGCATTTGGTACCAGATCCAGTGACGTAAAAGATGAGTTAGCACTCTCAGTAGTTATCTGTTGGATGGAGGTATGGATACAGTGGAATCCATTCAAAATTAAATATTGTATAACACATGCTTTCTGTAGTTTCTGTGGCATTTTTGTCATAGATATATTCCATGAGAGGAGTGAATCCTCAAGGTGCTATAACTGTGAAGAGTTTGTTTATTTCAGCATGCACTGATATTAATCTCCATTTCTTGGTGACATGGAAGGAAACTTCCAGTGTTCCAAAATTATCAAAACCAGACAGTGACTGCTGAAGCATCAGCAGACTTATTAACCTGTTGAAATCCATTCCAGGGGGAAAAACAGATGTTACGTCTGCCTTCCAGAGTCTCAGCTGGTACCAAAATGAAACTGGGTGTTTAGTTTCTCAGTCACACATGAAGTTAAGGTTTTTCTGCAACCTTTTTGTATTGATTGACGACAATCCCTTTTGAGAAACTACATAATGTAGATACCACAAGTAGTCTAAGGTCAGGGCAGACTCTAACGCACCCACTGTCACATCGCAATAGAGAAAAGCCTACAATAAACTATACTAAGGTCGAACATAACGTAACCTAAGACAACAGACAATACTGCACAACAATGCAGTGGGAGGAGATCCCAAAATGAATGTGGGGGCCATTAAAACACACATGAAAAAAGGAAAAAAGTTCCACCACATAGGACAGAAGATAAACAAAGGCCAAAG
>NC_045740.1:26639437-26639749 GCF_008692095.1 Etheostoma spectabile | reverse complement strand
CATGGTGAAAAGGAGTGTGGCCGATGTGGAAAAGGACGCAAACATGCATGGAAAGACGTCCAGCTAAAGACGTGGAATGTCGAAAGTGTCACAAAAAAGGACATTATGGGGTGGCCTGCCGTGGTGGTCAGGCTGTACACAAGACACAACGCAAGACACAACGGACAGTGATGCACAGAACTATGCATTCCTTGGTGAAGTTAATTCACAAAATACAGCGCCATGGATGGAAAAAAGTTCATCTGAATGGAGAAGTCATTCATTTCAAGCCTGACACAGGAGCTGATGTCACATCCATACCAGAAAGTGTCT
>NC_045740.1:26638782-26639427 GCF_008692095.1 Etheostoma spectabile | reverse complement strand
GCGAGATGGTAAGCTGGAAAGACCACTTAGAAGACTATTTGGACCCGGGCGCAATCCACTTAATGTAAAAGGCTGCTTCCAGAGCAAAATGATGGCAACGGGGCGCTCTACTAATCAACATGTGTATGTTGTGGCGGGACTGACACAATCACTATTGGGCTTACCAGCAATAGTGGCAATGGGACTTATACACAGGGTGGATGAAGTGACACTGACTCAGACTGAGACTGACTTTAAGGCAGCTTATCCAGCTGTGTTTCAAGGGCTTGGCAAGCTGAAAGAGCCGTACCACATTGAGCTGGAACAGGGGGCTACACCCAATGCCCTCTCTACACCCAGACGAGTTCCTCTACCCCTGAGAGAAAAAGTACGTGAGGAACTAACTAGAATGGAAAACATGGGTGTCATCTCAAAAGTTACTGAACCAACAGCCTGGTGTTCAGGGAGGGTTGTTGTTCCTAAACCTTTGAAAGACAAGCTCAGGATCTGTGTAGATTTCACACCACTCAATGCAGCAGTGAAGAGAGAACGTCACATTCTACTGGCTGTTGACTAAACGCTTGCAATGATGTTGGATGCAAAAGTGTTTCCAAAACTGGACGCTCGATCCGGATTTTGGCAAATCCCCATAACACCAGAATCACG
>NC_045740.1:26638561-26638772 GCF_008692095.1 Etheostoma spectabile | reverse complement strand
ACCTTCATCACTCCTTTCGGTAGATACCTCTTTAACCGACTCCCATTTGGCATCGCATCGGCTCCGGAACACTTTCAAAGACGGATGTCGCAGATGTTCGAGAGTTTTGAGGGCGTGGGATGTCATGCAGATGATGTGTTGGTGTATGGACGGAACAAACAAGAACATGACCAACGACTACATCGTGTGCTCCAGAAGATGCAGGACGAAG
>NC_045740.1:26638459-26638551 GCF_008692095.1 Etheostoma spectabile | reverse complement strand
ACACTAAATGAGAAGTGTGAGTTTGCTAAAGAGCACATCATTTTTGTTATATCGGCAAAAGGCCTTGAACCAGATCCAAACAAAGTTAAAGC
>NC_045740.1:26638296-26638449 GCF_008692095.1 Etheostoma spectabile | reverse complement strand
AACAGATGCCAGAGCCGACAAGTGTGGAAGATGAGCCGTCTGATGGGCATGGCAAACTATCTGGCCAAGTTTGTGCCACAGTTAGCCAACTTCACCACACCATTAAAAGACCTACTGAGTGAGAAAAATGAGTGGATCTGGGGTGTACCTCAA
>NC_045740.1:26638137-26638286 GCF_008692095.1 Etheostoma spectabile | reverse complement strand
TTCAAAAGCTGAAAGAAGAACTGAGCTCAAAAAAAGCACTTACTCAGTATTCAAACACGGCAGAAACAAGAGTAGCAGCAGATTCATCAGCGTACGGCATAGGGGCTGTTCTCACACAGAAACAGACTGATGACTCCTGGCAGCCTGTG
>NC_045740.1:26637238-26638115 GCF_008692095.1 Etheostoma spectabile | reverse complement strand
CGGACACAGAGAAACGCTATGCGCAGATCGAGAAAGAGGCTCTAGCAGTGACATGGGCGTGTGAAAGACTAAACTCTTATGTACAGGGTCTACACTTCACACTAGTAACAGACCAAACCCCTCGTTCCACTGTTGAGCACCAGAGGTTTGGATGATCTGCCACCCAGGGTTCTGAGGTTCCGTCTAAGACTTTTGAGATACGACTATGACATTGTCCATGTCCCAGGTAAAAGCCTTATCACTGCAGACACATTGTCAAGAGCTCCACTGAGAGACAAGCCGTCCTCCGACGACCTACAACTGGAGAAAGAGGTCCAGGTGTTAGTGGATGCGGTTGTGTCTTCACTCCCTGCTACAGATAAGCGGTTGGAGGAAATCAAACAAATACAACAAACAGATGAAACATGCAAAACAGTGGCACACTACTGTCTAACAGAGTGGCCAGAGAAATGTGGATTGAGACCAGATGTGGCACCCTACTGGCAGGTTAGAATGGAGCTGCATCTTGCAGGAGACCTTCTCATGAAAGGGGAGAGACTCGTTATACCTCAGGTACTCAGAGGGGACATAATGAATAAACTCCATGAAGGTCATCAAGGCATCTCCAAATGCCGCGCCAGAGCTCAGGAATCAATACGGTGGCCAAGTATCTCTGCACAGATCCGAGAGAAACCTTAGAGCCACAGGGAATCCTCCTGAACAACCAACAGTCACTAGAGCAGGCAGAGTTTCAAAGGCTCCTGAGAGACTTGATTTATGAGTTAAAAGTTCAGTGAAGGTGTAAAGTTGATCTGTTTAACAGGTAATACTGTCTCTAAGTGTTTAAATAAATTAGATAATTAATCAATGGAAAGAAACCTACACAGTTAAGTTAAAA
>NC_045740.1:26630189-26637228 GCF_008692095.1 Etheostoma spectabile | reverse complement strand
ATGTTTAAAAGCCTATTGCTGAGCTAAAAAGAGGAGGTGTAGCTGTAGAGACTACAGTACCCATAATGCAATGTAAGGGTTTTCCCGGGTTGTCGGGCAGTAAAGAGTTGTTGTTGTTAAGCTAGCCCATGGCGTCCCGTCTCATTCATGCATCTTATACAGAGCGACAGCTTAATTTATTATATAATTTATATAATATATATATGTATAAAACCAGCGCAGATATGAGGACAGAAATCCTCTTATGACAGGCTTCACGTGGGAATCATGAAGCGTCCGTATTACACCAATCAGTATGAATGGTCGTACATTGATAAATGCAGCGTCTGGAAACAATCTTCAAACAATTTTGAGGCTTCTGCCCTACTATTTACACCATGACCAGACATAATCTGGCTAAGAAGTAGCACTTTTCAGATGTGGAGATTGAAACCCTGACATTTCAGTTTATTCTGCAGTAATGTGCAGCCTGAAAACTGGTATCAGGCTGTATGAAGAATGCGGAATAGAAAGAGATCACTGATGTGGTCAACAATGTTTTCGTATTAAATCGAACTCCAGCTGAAGTTTATTTAATTTATTCATCCTTGACATATGTATACTCCTAATAGTAATATACTGGCTTATATTGCAGTCTCTTAGGCCTACATGTAGGTCTTCCTATATTTAAATAAACAAACGGTAGCAGAGCTTATGCAGTGTTATTTTTTATTTTACTTGTGTTTATTTTGAGAGACAGAGCCAGGCAATAGCTGTGAGGGAGAGGGCGTGTTCTCCGCCGCCCCCGTGCTGGACCACCACCCTGACCCTGTCTCCTGATAGCAGAGGGGCTGGTAAAACAAGCCAAAATATGTCAGTCAATGGTAGATAGTAGTCGTTCACTTTTGGCCATTAACAACACAAAGACAAACGAAAACCTGAAGAATAAATAAAAATGTTGTGCATCATCATGTTTCCTGTAATGAACATCATTGCCAAAGATAACACTATACCTTTTGAAAGCAAGGAGTAATATCCTGTCTCCTTCGTATTGCCCCAGTTAGGGCTGTGCTGGGTCAGCCGGCTCCATCACTATATATATGGTACCGTTTTCCTCTGTGATGTTTTCCTGCAGAACAACACAGGCTAATACAATGTTGCAGACTTTTTCTGGCATGTATAGTAGGGCCAATGTGTGCATTTTGCACCAACAGCAGTATGACTCCATTGATTATTTCAGAAGCGGCATTTAGCTGAACTTTCAACGCCCTTTGTATCGTGAACCAAGTGCTTCATTCTGCAAGGCTTTCTCACTCTCAGCTTAATTAAGCCTAAAAGTGTATCTCCTATGTTCAATTTCAATTCAATTCAATTTTATTTATAGTATCAATTCATAACAAGAGTTATCTCAAGACACTTTACAGATAGACCACACTCCAGAATTTACAAGGACCCAACAGTTCTAGTAGTCTCCTCCAACAGTGCGACAGTGGCGAGGAAAAACTTCCTTTTAGGCAGAAACCTCGGTCAGACCCAGGCTCTTGGTAGGCGGTGTCTGACGGGCCGGTTGGTGTTAGAATGAAGAGTGGCAATAACAAAAATAGACAATAACAAAAATGTAAGACATAACACCTAGTAAGAGATTAACTTTTTGGTTTTGGCCAACACACAATTTGTTTTCACCTTGCCTTTCAGGCTTTCTATACTTTTGGGTATTTTTTAGGTATTTTGACAATGAACATGTTTTAGATTCAATATTTTGTTTTACACCATAATAAATAGAATGATTCAAATAAGAAAGTTTAAATAGTAATTTCTGTTTCTGTACAACAACAAGACACACACACAAAGGACACACATAACACAAAAGGAAGCTGATTATTTGCAATGACAGGATGAACATAGTTGTGGTTCATTTTGACCCACTTTGTCCGTGTGCATCTTACTTCTGTGCTCTGTTACTGACTATATAACTCTTGTTATTCCTCAACCCAGGAATGCATGGTGGATGAGGACTGTGGGGACCTGAAGTACTGCCTGTACGAGATCGAAAACTCCAGGTGCCTTCCATGCATACCAACGGATATGGTGAGTCTGTGTGGATTTTTGTAGTCATTCATTTAGTTAAAGCTGGAACTAATCAATATTTTATAATAACAATGGATCAAATTGCTATGTTTAATGCGTCACTTGTAGTGACAGAGGTGACAAACGTTCTGGACCAATTTAAAAAAAAATGTTGTTTTCATTAGTCACTTAGGTTGCTTTCACACCTACCTCGTTTGGTCCGTTTAAAACTAACCGTGGAGCGTTTGGTCGGATAATCCGGTTCTTTTGGCCTGGTGTGAAAGCTCATCTGAACTGTCAAACAAACAAACCCTGGTCCGCTGAAAAACGGGGCTCTCAGTCCGCTTCCAAGTGAACTAAAGTTCGGTTCCCTTCAGGTGAGAGCGCAATAATCTTCTAGAACATTAGAAACTCTTAAGCACAACCAGAAAACCCAAGACGTTTTAGATGTGGTGTTGCTCCATTATTTCTAAGACCAGCAGTGTTGGCAATATTCTGTCCAATAAACAAGCAACAGTCTTGTTTACATGACGTGTGTTGACAGTGCTTGGTGTGTTTGACAAAGTGCAGTGTGTATGCAAAATCTGCAACAATGTTGCAACTTCACCCCCGAGTCCACCAATCTATAAGTGTGAAAGCGCCCTGAGACTCAAAAACAAATCAAAATAGGGTTCAGGATGAAAAAAATGTTACCCTTTAATAAATTAAATTAATATTAAAAGTCTAACCATAGTGCCTTTAACTGGAAATACTAAAAATGATCCATGCAAGAATGGATAATGGTACAAAAATACATCCCTGTGTATGCAGCTATAGACTATGTGTGCTTTACATACTTGTTTGCATGATGTGAATGTGTGTTCCCTCTCAGCCCTGTACTAAGGATGAGGAGTGTTGCTCAGATCAGATGTGTGTGTGGGGACAGTGTACAGTCAATGCCACCAAAGGAACTGAGGGAACTATCTGTCAGGATCAGAGTGACTGCAGACCAGACCTCTGCTGTGCCTTTCAACAAGGTGAGCCTTAACAGTGACACCCCTCATGTTTCACATATGGTGATGGCACAGTGGGTATGATACATGCTTTTGGCGTGGGAGATCCAAGTCCAATTCCCACTGAGATACATCAACCAATGTGACACTTAACCCCTCCAGAGGTGTGTGACCTCTGATATATCGCAATCTTAAGTCAAAAAATGACTTAAAACATATGCAAAGTGTGAGCTCAAATACATGCAGTAGGGCAGTATTTCTTAAAGATTGGTCCTGGAGCGACACCTGGTGGTCCGCAATTAGATTTGGTAAAATATCATGTTTTTAATTTCAAATTCTAAACAGTGTTTGACAAAATCGCCTGCTAGCAACTCCAAAGCCTAATAGTGAGGTGCATAGATGTGTTGTTTTTATGTGTTGATGTCACGTGTTAATTCAACCATTATTATTTAAATTGGCTTTTTTTCTATGTTGTCAGACTTCAGCAATGAAGCCCACTGTTTCCCCAATTCCTGTCACAAATGATCAGTGTGACATTTCAAGGAAATATGGAGGAATAAAGTTTCTGGTTAGTGTCACCTGAAAAGATGGATGGATGGTTTAAGACAGACATTGCATCCCTGATATAAGCAGCATCAACTCAGATGATGAATGAATAAAATAGTCATTTAATTTGGCTGGAATTTGTAATATACTGTTGAAATAGGGGGACTGTTTTTTTTCAGGATAGGTGCTCAGTGAGTTTTTTTTTTTTAGGCAAATCATTCTTGGTCTGAAAAAGTTTGAGAAACACTGCTGTAATGTATGTTTTTTTATAAGTCAACTCTGTTGAGCTAAATTCAAATTAATTTAGCTTAGCTTAGCATATGTTTCTGCATGCCCCTGATGTAAGATTTAATTTTCCCTTGTTTTGTTTCCATAATCTAATTTTCTATTGCATCCACTATATTAATATACAGATGCATCTGCTATTGCTTCTCTTTAAAGTTTTATAGTACATTTTGTTGCTACTTCTACTACTGTTATTATTTTAAAGTTACTTTTGGTAAACTGACTTATTAAATTAAAAAGGCCATATTCTCACTGACATCTAGATAAGGAGAAGCTTGTATTTGTCCAGGTTTTTAGGTATCTCTGAGATTTCTGCTTCCAGCCTAGTACATTGGAAGAGTAGCAAAGTGAGAAATTGAACCACTGGAGGTCAGCAAAAGCAAAATCTTTAGGGGCTGTTAAGTTGCTAAGGTTTCCTATTTTCTCATCTCTGTCTGTCTTCAATGGAACCAAAGTCAAATACACACTGTATTGCCTCCCTCAATTTATACAGCACATGGGTACATTTACACAAAGGCTATTCAGTATCAAATGGAAAAGGTGGGGGGAACATTGCCACCCATTACAGACAGTCAGAACTAAAGGATTGACATGAAAACAGTGAGAACATATGCACACATTCATATTTACAGGTTCATCATACCGACTCTTCTATTTATCACTCTCGGACCAAACAGCCACATACAGTACAACCCGTCTGATTTTGATTAAAGTAATAATCTGTGGTGTTTTATGTAAATACAATCCACATTTGCTACTTTCTCACTGCTTTTTGTAACCTGTCTAAACTCTTCAAACATGGTCCAAGAAGACCAAAACCAAACTGAATAGGGACATCCATGACAAAACATTCTTAATGTCTGTGAAAATTGGGCCTCAGTATATGATATGGGCTTTATATTTTTGGTTTGTGTGTGACAGCAATTTCTATTAGCAGTGATAAAGTGGCAAAAAGTAAAGACTGTTTTGGACTTCCATTATCATCTTCCTCCAGAGCTGTTGTTTCCAGTGTGTAATCCCAAACCAGAGAAGGGGGAGTCCTGTCTGAGCCACCCCAACCTGCTGATGGACATGCTGGCCTGGAACCAGGAGGGTCCCCGTGACCACTGCCCCTGTGCTGACAACCTCCATTGCCAACCACATGGGTGAAAGCAAACATACTGTAGATTTACACTGATTACCCCCCAGAAATGAGGATATGTATTAATTAAAGTGTCCATTTGTAACATACATCATACAACTTGGGATAACAACAGAACTTAGATATAATTGGGGGAAATAGAAGTAAGCAAAAACATTACTGCATATGTTTTTTTTAAATCTGTTTTATTCTTTTTTTCTCACACAGACGCGGATCTGTTTGTGGAGAGTAGAACTGGAGATGAAAAGAGCTTAAAGTTTCACATTACCCCGTCCAGGAACTATCCAACCATATTTTCTGAGCATTCACCAAAGAAGGGCCCACCTGATAATCAACAGTTTATAAAAGATTAGAAAGTTGCTTCAACACTGGACTTGCACTGTGTTATTTATGCCCTACGACCAATGTGTATTATATATCATGAAGCAAATAAAAGACAGTTTTTTATGTTTTGACTGAGAAACAAGAAAAGCACTATTGTGGTATTTGTGAATGTAATTATGGAGACAGAAGGGCTTACATTTCTTTCTGTTAAGGACCGCAGCAAAGTGAGGTCAGCCCTAAATGGGAAAGTCTGTCCCTGACTGGCTAAGTGATGAAGTTACACCATTGGTCTATTGAGTGTTGGACTTTGGCAATTGGTCGTTGCTCTTTCAAAATGAATAGGCATGACCAGGGTGCAATTTGTGAAAAAAAGCAGAAGGGGTTTGGTCATGCACAACAAAACCTCCAGGAATTAAATCCCCCTTTCCATTCTAAGGGTGTAGTGCCACTCAGCCAGCCACGCCAAAACACTTATTAACGAACTTTAAATATCCAATGAAAAAAACATCTCAAAATGTAAACAACACGTGGTGTCAACATCAAACAGTGCTTTCTAGCCGAAGAGCGGAGGTGACTATGAGCCCCAAAACAAAATAGTATCACCCAAGAAACCACAATCTTATCCAAAAACATAACTAGTCGTTTTGGTAACTTAAGTGTCATCACCGCACGATGCTCACTTTTTTTGGCTATTCTCCACTACCATTATCCCTAAAAGGACTGGCATCTGGAGGTGCCTGTACCTGGCTCATAGTCACCTATAGGCGGCTAAACAGCTGCCACTGATAGGCGGCGTCCTGGAGCTCTGTAGCGGCTAAATACAGCCAGCTACTGCTGCTTGGATTTTATCTTTCTGTGGCACTATGTGTTCACATTACAGTGCTTTAGTTTAAAATACTTCTATTTTAGGTATAATATATAGTCTACTGGTGAAGTGGCATTGATGACTTTGAGGGGCGGATACATTCTGTCCTCACCGGGGATAAAAATAACTCTGCAGAGGCAGGGACACCACCAGAAAGGGGTAACAGTCCTACAGTACTTCCTCAGGGGGCTTTTGAAGTCAGGTATAACAAATAGTTTTAGATTCAGAAGCATGTTTCCTACAGCAAACCATGTAAAATCTGTTGTTCCCAACACATGCTATTTCGGTCAGTTCTGTCAGTCAAGAAATGTTTTAGCCTTCTTTAAAAATGTATCAAAAATCCAAATAAAACTCACAATGTAACAAATTACACAAAGCTGAGCCTCAAGCTATTGTTGGCTGTGTATGCGGCATGATGGCATATATAGTCCTGGTTTTAAATCCTTTAGGGGTCGTATTTTGT
This sequence comes from Etheostoma spectabile, assembly GCF_008692095.1. Lineage (NCBI taxonomy): Eukaryota > Metazoa > Chordata > Actinopteri > Perciformes > Percidae > Etheostoma > Etheostoma spectabile. The sequence goes on along the minus strand of NC_045740.1, from coordinate 26,630,566 downwards.
GGAATGTTGTTTAGGTTGGTTTCCTCTGGATGTGCTAGTTTTCCCTGCATGAAAACCTATTTAGAGGCTGAAAAACTAACTGTTCATAGCAGGTAGGAGCACTGGGGCCCCAGAACTTTAAAATGTTCCACTTTCAGTGAATGTCAGTTGGTTTCTGTAATTTGATTACAAATTTGTAAGGGAATTTGCACCAATCAGCTAAGGTGGGTCCATCTTACTGGCAAATTGACTGCGTCAAGTTCTAATTTTAAGACCACTTTGTATTATTTTGGAATAGACTGCTGGTTTTTGTTTCTGTTGGTCTGTAAACAAACACATTTCACAGAGTGATGAGGAAGTAAGTTTCCTCAGGAGGGTGGCTGGCGTCTCCCTTAGAG
>NC_045740.1:26593223-26630179 GCF_008692095.1 Etheostoma spectabile | reverse complement strand
AAGCTCAGTCATCCAAGAGGAGCTCGGAGTAGAGCCGTAGCTCCTTTGCGTCGAAAGGAGCCAGTTGAGGTGGTTCGGGCATCTGGTAAGGATGCCTCCTGGGCGCCTCCCTAGGGAGGTGTTCCAGGCACGTCCAGCTGGGAGGAGGCCTTGGGGAAGACCCAGGACTAGGTGGAGAGATTATATCTCCAACCTGGCCTGGGAACACCTCGGGATCCCCCAGTCGGAGCTGGTTAATGTGGCTTAAGAAAGGGAAGTTTGGGGTTCCCTGCTGGAGCTGCTGCCCCCGCGACCCGATACCGGATAAGCAGATGAAGATGGATGGATGGATGGATGGTTGCATGAGGAAGTAAGTGTGGTCTCATGAGGTAATATCTTTCCTGGGGCCCTCTATAAGTTGATCTGGCTATGATTGCCCTGAATAAGGCACTGATATCAAAAATAGAGTGGAGATGCCACAATGCACAAATTACTATTAGGCTAGTGCCTGAATTGGACCAAAAAGGTGCCAGTACCATTCAGCAGTTCAGCAGCCATGTGCCTTGAACATATTCATATATACACATGTCTTGGTTAGACCTATTTCAAATGTATTATATGGATTTCATCACAGGCAACACATAGTTAAGTTAAATGTAGAGAAAGGAGTCAGAAAGTCAGCAAATTGGCCCAATAATGCCAGTTAGCAATATATCTAAAGTTTGCTAACATTACCAAAACTTATAGCCACCACAAGCAAATGGTCATTCCAAACTAGTTATTGTAGCCTAGTAGCAAAACCCATGACTGTATTGCATTGAGCAAGTATGTTTTATGAATTCAACTTAATTTGTTAAGGGGATATGGCCATGTCTTCTTTTAGCAGTTAAGTAGTTTGGCTTTAATAAAATGTGTTGGATCCCCTAAAGTTGGCATGTAGTATACACTAGCTAGCTGACTCCAAACTGGGATAGAAGATCCCAGCCTGTGAACCTACCTACACACACATGAACAGTGGGAAATCTTATCTAATCGAAACTTTTTTGCAATGTAGGCCCTTCAATACAGAGAAGTGTTTAGCGGACTAAAATAAAGAGCTAAAATGTATTAAAAATATGCAGCATGAATACATGTACTGTCCAGTACAGTCAGCTTAATTTGTATGTAAGCCAGGGAATGAGATGCTGACTGACCAGTAGTAGGACATTATTTATAAAGATGCTACCTAAATCAAACCAACTATATGTTTCATGTACATTGAGGTTTTTGGAATTTATGTTGAAATGTAAAATAAATAGTTCTTATTGGATGGATTGAACGATTTTATTGCAGAGGGAGTGCTGTGATGTATTAGTGGAAACATGAATGCAACATGTCATATCTTCCGAAAACCACAGAAATGGGCACGCACGCACTCTCTTCTTCTTTTTCATTTTTACCTTTTCTTGAAAAATAGTTAATGCGCAAAATTGGAGATGTCAACAGCTTTGCTGAATAAGTTGTAACGTAGCGGACATGTATTTCACATGACTAAAGTCCAGGTATCCATCGGATGGGGGAAGTATAGGGTCGAGAAATGGGTCCCATCCAGTGCACCGTACGTAGTTGCGTTGCGCTCTAGCGTGTTCCTCCGCCATGACGGGTATATTGACGAATTGATTCAACAGCTTGAATCGTATAGTCCTGCACACGTCGTATACAGCTGTGAACGGTTGTCTGGCCGACATCAAATGTCTCTGTCGCAACGCTTTATTCTGCACAGGTGGCCAACTTGTAGAATGCTACCTCTCTTAGCTAAACTATTGGATTTAGCAAGCTGGTTTGCAACCTACAACTACGCTATGCGTAACGTCAACTTGTGACAAAACTACGCTTTGCATAGTCAGGTTTATTCGCTCTAAACAGTTGATGGAAACGCTTCTGCTTCGCATTTTCTTTTTTTTCCGCAACATTTTAATAGCTGACACCCAGAATGTGCGTTTTACATTAATCTGAAGCCGTTTTTTATTTAGATGAAGGGAAATACAGAGGAGTGAGACCTCTTTTCACCCTATCTGTGCCGAGCCGGTGACGTCACGGCCGTACATTTATCCGCCCAGGCTGCTGGCTTCCTGCTGCTAAGTGTCCACTCTAGCTGTACAAGCTGCTCCGCCGCCACATTACAGGCTCCCAAGTTGAAGAACCGGGAAACAACGACATTTCTGGTACGTATCCCTTTCAAATTATGTCCACGAGCCGTATGTGCCCTGTATTCATTGACTGCGGCGCTCATAATTGGTTTACTAGATGCTCAGCATGTCACATCGTGTAGGAAGAGATGCACCAAGAGGAGGGAAGGGTGGCTAACACTACTTTAGTGCTGGCCGAAGATACGCAGATATAACGTTAGGGACCAAGTTAGACGTTATGAGCATTTACTGTACACCGTTACTCGCATTTTCCCCTCTCTAACGTTACCACAGAGAGTTAGTCACCCATGCGACCGCCCAACCACCCTTGGGCTGTTCTGTTAAACAAACTCAATTCTCAATGGTTCTCCTTTTTCCCGCACGCTAACACTGTTAAACGTTGAACATTTAAATGAGGAAGGTTGACTGCTCTGGCAGCATATGAGGGACTTTTAATTTAAGGTGATGGCTAACGTCACCTAAGCGGCTCAACTTAATACACTCCCAGGATAAAAGGATAGTTAATCTTGTTAAAGGCAGTCAAATCCCAAATAGTCGGCGTTGTTTTAATATACTAAAGTTTACCAGGCCTTTCAGACGAAACGAGGTTTGCGCTGAGCTGCCGCTTGGCTCAGCGCACATCTACAGCGCACTTCGCCTAAAGTTCAACCAGACAGAACTTTAAACGCAGCCGCTGCGCCCGCGTTTTGCATGACGCAGCGAAACGCAGTCTTGGCGCGTCGCAAGCCATTGTGAACAATGAGATTCAGAGTGCAGCGGTGTCGTTGCCGCTTTTGATCTGAAAGGCCTACAAGGGCCCTAAAGGGCCTGTCAGACCAAAGGCGGCAACAACGCTCGTTAACGACGCCCCAGTGTCGCTGCGTCGAGCAAAGCGCGCCGGTGCGGGAGCCGCGCGACTTTGCACAAAGTGCAAACATAGCGTCGCCAATTGAGCAAATGGACAGTGAGTGGTAAGATGCGAGGCAGCTGTGAGAAGTGAGAATCACTGGATTCGTTGCCTTCGTAATGCCTGTTGGTTGCTGATAGGTTGGCTCTTGTATAATAACACTTTCTTTGCTGAAATCCATCATGTCATCACTGTTAAGATGTAACTTATTTTAGTAATGTGTAGAAAGTTTGGATGGGGGGGGAGGGGCGGGCATGTTGACCTCATCTAGTTATAGATACTTACTATTAATGAAGTTATTTTCCAATACATTTTTTATGTATTGGGAACTTAAAGGAGCGCTATGCAGTTTTGGCCATTTCTTCTGTTTTCTTGCTTTTTGCTCTGAAGTTTCTCTATAGAGCCCCCCCCCACAGCTTCAGAATAGATATTTGGCAGCTCCTCTGTTTACTTGTGTCTGACAACTCGTTCGGTCAATCTGCCGTTTCCTCATTGTTCCTCTGACATTGCTTCCCTACGTTTCTTTTTTTTTTTTTTTTTTTTTTTTTTTTTTTTGTTTGTTTTTGCCAGCTCAGCCATAACTATAGTGTAAAAAAACTCCATCGCTACCTTATTAGCTGGTTCTCATGTCACTGCGAGACCTGATATCACGTAATACTTCCTGACGCTGAGTCCGACGACTCGCCAGCAGATTGTTGCAAGGGTGTTTTTTTTCACTCGCAGGCACTAGGGGGAGCGAGACAACCACCATTCAACTTGAAAAGTCATAGGCATTCCAATGATTCCGAAGTTGTTGAGGTAAATTAAGCTAAAAAAAAAAACTGTATAGTTCCCCTTTTTAATAGACTTTTTGGAGCCAGTTTCTTTTTACACAGAATAGTTTAACCATCAGGGCTTAAATGCTACACAAACGCATGCATATATTCAGCAACATTTTGCACTTAAGACTAGCTTGTCAGACAGACGCGTGCGTGCGCGCGTGCGTGCGTGCGTGCGTGCGTGCGTGCGTGCGTGCGTGCGTGCGTGTGTGTGTGTGTGTGTACTTGAGCTACAGGTCTATACAAGCCACTTAAAAGATGGGGTGTTGTGCCATCACCATGAGCCAGGAAGTGGGCATTTCTTACTAGAGTAAGCAGGTTATTGCAGACTGATCTCAGTGTTGCTGGAGCATGAAATCGATCCCAATGGTTTGACATTATTGCCTTTAGTCAACGCATTTCATCTGCTTGGTAAATCTTTCCTGTCGGGGCTGATAAGGATAACCCAAGAAGAAACTAGGTATTGTTTTATATAAGTAAATGTCTTTGTCAAACCTTTTACTCTTTATCTAGCTGTGGTTTTTCACATTACATGACGCTGATTGCAGGGCTTAAAAAAAGTGTTAGCCATGCCAACATGCCTTTTCATTATTTGCTAGAATAAGCAACCCACTGTGCACGCTGGTTGTGCACAGTCCCCACTTTGTCCACCACTTTTTTTTGTCATTCAGCTAACTGTAAATCCATATGCTCAATACAGCAGACCAAGACTGACTACTGCAATTATCCGTGCCAACTACAAATTAAATACAAGGCTCTTCCCCCCCCCCCCCCCCCCCCCCCCCCCCCCCCCCCCATTCTTTACTCGAACTGTTCCTTCTGCGTAAGGAATGTCAGACACTTTGAGTGTGCCTCCTCTACACAAAAAAATCCTTGCATATTTTGCGTAGGCCTCCAAGACACAGACTAAATTTGTAGTCACAAGTAGATAAAAATGCATACACATTCTAGACGAAAGACTAATCTTTAGTTGGTGTGTATACCTACTCTTTAAATGTGACCTGAAGCACATATATGACACTAATGTTTTTTCCTACAGCTAAGATTCATGGTTACTTGAACAGGTTCTTGTACACAATGGCGGCCTGACAAGTGGCACTTAGGGTAAGGAAAAGTTTGCCTCCTGGGCCAAAGTTCCTCTTCCCACCAATGGGTCCTGTTTTCAGCTGGTACTTTCTGATGGGCCAGGCTATGGGTTTGGGTTTAAAGTAATGTTAAAATGCAAACTGTCTGCAACCTTGAATGAAGTCCCATACTGTCAAACTGCATCTTAATAATACATTTTACTCTTAATGTTGACATTAGATTTCTCTTGTGGCTTTCCCTTCTGTGAGTACATTCAGAAGCTGCCTTCAGTCAGTGTGCAGCTCAGCCGTAGTCATGTGACCAGCATACTGCTGGACCTGGCCACCTGGCAATGGATGTGATGCAGCAAACTGAATCTGCAGCATTGGCCTGAGTGTGTGTCCTCAGAGTGTAGCGCACAAATATTCTATTGTCTTCTATCTCTCGGAACTCATGTTTTCAGTGTTATTTGATATGCTGCTTTATTTGACGGCATAATTGTCTGAATGGTGATTCAGCAGCATTCAGTGTTGTTGTTGTTGTTTGATTCTTTAGTATTAATCTTATTGGTATAGTTTCACCACCTGACCCACCCACGTCAATAACAACCGAGTGTTGAGGCCAGTCGGATTCTCCTAGCACCTCTGTTGTATTTTCACTATTAGGGGGCTGGGAACCACGTTGGCAATGCGGTTCACAGATCCAGCAGAGCTGTGGAACCCTACTGTTTTTTTTTTTTGTTTTTTTTTTTCATTGATAAGTCATGCTATAGCCTAAACTTTACATGGTCGAGTGGTGCCATTTTCATTTCCAGATCCCTGTAAGGACCTCAGAAAAAAGATTTTAGCCACTTCCATAACTAGGTGACACTAAAGTAGAATAAACTCGTAACTCCCAAACCGTACATTGCACATTCAAAATACACATATCCGCGCGTTCCCTAAATTCAGGAGAATCTCCTGATATAGGCCACATGCATTTCCACGTTGACTTTAATGCGCAAAAAGTTGCAACTTATTGTCAACCAACTGCTTCTAGACTTTACGACCGATCTGCACAAAACTTGGTAAGTAGACCAACCTGACAAAATTATCAACATTTTTTATTGTATAAAAATTGTGCAAATTGCACACAAATTTGAGTAGCTAGCTAAAAAAAAAAACACAGTGAACAACTTCAGATTTACAGTTTAGATGTACAATGGTTTGTGGACCTCACATATAAAAAATTGCAGATATGGACCATTAGGTGGTGCTATAATCACGCCAAACCTGTTTTTGCCTAGAACTCCCACATTACCCATCTCACATTAGAAACTTGTACATCATGTGTTCCTTGAATCGAATTCTTCAAAGGCCGTGTGAACGATCTGCATGAAACCTGGTATCTAGCATCACCAGATGAACCTGACCAAAAGTTATCAAAAAACATTTTGCTATGTTAAACTGTGGGCAATTTACCGCCAAATGAAATTTTGTAGCTAGCAGCCAAACCAACTTTAGCATATCTCTGCCATATTAAATGCTAACCGCAAAACACTTGAGGTTTGTTTCACATGCTACTCTAAAGCTCTGTACCAAATTCGATGAAGGTCGCCCATTAGGGGGCGCTCTAATCAACAAAGATGCGTTTTGCCAATAACTCCATGGATGGAACATTTGCAAATTAAATATCTCTGCCATCATAATGAAACGTGTTACGCTTGTTTGACATGCTGCTTTCCGTCTCTGTGCCAAATTTGGCTAAGATCGGCCAATAGGGGGTGCTTTAGTCAACATAGACCTCTTACTCAATCAATGTTAATGGGATATTTGTACCACATGTCCTCCTTCCTTGATATTTCCTTTCGGTACGCTTTGGGTTCATCTTTTGCGTGGTTGTTGGGCAACTCGTGCCAATGAGGCTTGGACCTCGTCATAACTGCTTGCAGTTGTTGTGCGTTCTTTATTGCTTCTATCTCTCTCTCTCTCTCTCTATCTCTCTCATCTCTTCTCTCTCTCTCTCTCTCTCTCTCTCTCTCTCTCTCTCTCTCTCTCTCCTCTCTCTCTCTCTCTCTCTCTCTCTGCTCTCTACTCTCTCTACTCTCTCTCTCTCTCTCTCCTCTCTCTCTCTCTCTTCCTCTCTCTCTCTCTCTATAAACGGGCAAATCAGCATTCAATTTGCATAGACATTGGGATTTATCATTTATAAAAACACACCTGTGAAATATTCTGCTGTTTAATAACACATCATGAATCAGACGTAGGCTTTTCTTTGGAAAAATGTTCTTAAGAATGAGGTGAATGTGGCCCATGTACTTAGGGAAGCAATCAGACTTTCACACGAGGCACAGAGAGCTTCCAAGTGAAGCCATGTCCACCAACTGCCGCAACTACATGTGAGATTGTGTAGGATACACAACGATTCCAGTAGCGATTTGGTGACAGATGTTTCTTTCTTTGAATCAAAAGAAAGCCTTGACACTTGCCCTGTTTGTGAGGATATAGGGAGGAAGACAGCAGCATGAAGGGTGTGGGTGCACAAGACCCTCAGGTCCAGAGAGCGGCTGGGGGAATTCCGGCTGGTGAAGGAGCGCCGCTTTCACTGTGACCGGTTCCAGGTGTAATTTCGGCTCAACAGAGCAATTTGATAGTCTGCTGACAAGAGTCGGGCCTACTATTTTCCCGGATGGGTTATAAATGGGTTTCTATTTCTAAATAAAATGTTGCATTTCAACAATACGTGTCATTGCATGTTTACATACATAAGAGGTCTGCAGTTGGGTATAATAAAAGAAATGAGCCTAAAATTCATACATTCATCATTTGTTAATACTCTGGAAAACACTTTGATAAATTCATATGTGCTGTTAATTACTCCAAAACTGGAGCGTACGCACTTGTAAAGGCCATATACTACCTACATGTGAACTTAAATTAAAATGAGTAAAGGTGCTCCGATCAGGATTTTAGGGGCCGATCACGGAATGCTGGAGGCAGTATAGGTTGACAACGTTCACCGGGTCTATTTGAAGCCTTCTATTTATCATGTCATACTGTATTCATCTATTATTTTTAAGTCTTAACAACAATATATGTATTAAAATAAACAGAAGATAATGTTTTGGGAATTTTCAACTGTTTGAATTATCATCCAAATTGAAGCCAGCCATCCCGTTTAGCATCATAGATAGAGATACATCTCTTTCAAAAATTCTAGGTTCAACCTTTTCTAAGGCAATCATACCAATTAAACCATTATTACTTTTTCAACTATACTCAAAACTTAGATGTAAAATGTTTTATTGTCCATTAAATTTAAGACACTGGAAATTCATTTTTGCCCCCCCCCCCGCAACAAAAAACACCGCACACAGACAATACAAGTTGTATACTTACATAAAATTTAAGTTAAGAAAGTGTGTGTGTGTGTGTGTGTGTGTGTGTGTGTGTGTGTGTGTGTGTGTGAAATTCTCATTACTGATCATTCTATAGCCCTAGCTGGGTGGTGCATGAGTGAGTTACTCTATCTATGCAGTAAAAACCCTGAATAAATACCGGCAATAACATTAAACCTAATATTGACTCTAGCTGTCTTCTCTGAGGGGAAAAGATTAATGTTGGAAAAGCAACTTCTTCTGTGTGTTAGCCAATCGCAAACAATGTTTAAGGCTCAAACCGACACCGGCAGTACTGTTTTGTAGAATAATCGATGGCATTAATTAATCCCCACGGAGGAGTAGGGTCTGTTGTGAGAGCATATGCAGCAGTACGTGGCGGTTAACATTGATTGTGTGGCGGGCCGCCACAAAGATATCAATGGAAGGGAAATGCATTCAGCCTTTCAACATGCAGCATTCACACTGCAATTTCTTCAGAAATTGCATTCTATAGTTATTCTGACTACGTTCAGCTACAAAGCATTCAAATATCAAAATGTTAAGCTCATTAAGGACATTATGGCTGCTGTTCTGCTTTTCATGCTTACCTTAATATAACTATCATCCACACTACATGCGTTCTGTACAGAATGGGTAGTCCAGTTGGTAAAAAAACAACTGCGCTGCCTGTGTCTCAAACCTGCGGATGTCTTCATCTCGTGAGGGTATCGTTGCCCACGTGTGAATGACGTCTGAGCAAGTCGGACACAAATCTACCCGGCCCGCATTGGGTGGCAAATGCCGTGAACAATATTGCGCGGACCTGGCTCATCTTGAATGAGCCTAATGACAGACATTATCTATGCCTGTACAGTGTAAGGATTCATTCGTGAAGAGAACACCAAAATGCCAGATGCATCAAATGTGAGCATTTTCCCACTCAAGTCGGTTACGACGATGAACTGCAGTCAGGTCAAGACCCTGATGAGGACGACTAGCATGCAGATGGGCTTCCCTGAGACGGTTTCTGGCACTTTGGGCAGAAATTCTTTGGTTATGCACACTGATTGTTGCAGCAGCTGTCCGGGTGGCTGTTTTCAGACAGACTGGATGTGGAGGTCCTGGGCTGGTGTGGTTACACATGGTCTGCGGTTGTGAGGCCTGTTGGATGTAGTGCCAAATTCTCTGAAACGGAGAAGGCTTATGGTAGAGATATTAACATTCAATTTACGGGCAACCATTCTGGACATTCCTACAGTTAGCATGCCAATTGCACGCTCCCTCAACATCTGTGGTATTGTGCTATGTGATAAAACTGCACATTTTAGAGTGGCCTTTTTTCCTGTGCCATAATAATGCTGTCTAATCAACATCTTGATATGCCACACCTGTGAGGTGGATGTATTATATCTGCTAAGAAGTGCTCACTAACACAGATTTAGATTTGTAAACAATAATTGAGAGACAGGAGCCTTTTTGTGGACGCTCGTGGAAAAATGGGGCAAAAACAAGTGTTGCGTATATAATTTTGTTCCGTGTAAATATCATGATGTAAATGCTAACAGTCTACCCAAAATCAATCAATACCTCCAGTAAGTGCAAATTGTATAAGTGACGTGTGCCAGGGCAAAAAACTAAATGGCAAATGGACTAAAGACGCACATGAGCAGGTGTTTTGAACTTTGCTTTGAGTAAAGTGGTGAACTTTTTGAAGTCAATCGACTCCCACATTTGTGTAGACATCCCGGTATCAATACACATTATCCCACACTTCCTCCCACTTTTGGTGTTCTTTAGGGCTGGGACGATTTGTCGGCGTCGTTGATTACATAAATGTGTTGACACAAATAATTAGCGTTGTGTCTAAAAATAACATTGCTGCCTCCAGCAACACCGCAAGTATGGATTCCTTGCAACATGTTGAAAGACTCGCCCGCGGTCTTCTAAAGTGTGAGTACTCTACTCTGTACTCTGTAATGCCTAAAACAACATGGTAGTCTGTAAACTAAAATGATCCCCGAGTCGGGATAATGGCAGTAAAACACCGTACGTTCTACTCACCTATGCCTATCCAGCTTCTTCCATAGCTCACCCATATACAGTATGTCCTGCACTGTGTGAGGTAAACTGTGCTGCGTCCCCCCATTTGTATTCTTGTCTCCAATAATTGCGCAACCAGGCCAGATTGTTTCAGATATCTCAAAAGTCGTTTATAATGTCAATTATAATGGCCCATGTTTAAAAAGTTCATTGGTTTAAATCGGGCTCAGGCTCATAATTCCCTTTTTAGAAAAGAGAGAAAAACTGCAATTATATTTTAATTTACTAAGGACGGCCTAAATTAAATATTAACCCCTAGCTTCCAACCTCCAATTTTTGATTAGAAGCCCAGTTAACACAGAACATGCAGTGATGTATTATAAGTGTGTGCAAAGCCGACTAACTGTTTTAAATGTAACTACATGAGCTGCTATTCCACATGATTATAATGGCTTCTCTAGCATTGGTTAGCGCTCTAAAGTATGCTTGCAGTAATAAACTATCATGGTTTTGGTATCGATACCAAACATGTTTTTAGCTTTATTGACTTAAATAAATATCCTGTGTAACCATGTCTAATTTCTGATTGGACAGCAACAAATCCTTTCAACTGTTTACCCTATATCTCGAGAACAGCCTTGTCACGCAGAGAAATTAGTCAACAGTGGCCTGGGCTGAAATCTGTTCATAAAGAATTTCATTTCAATCTTTTCACTGATTTATCTGCACCTGCTCACAAAAGTTAAATATTCCTGTTGTATTATAAACCTAATGAAAAACATTTTTGCATGTGATTCAGGAGATTAAAGGACTATGAATGAATAATTAGCGTATAAATACGTCATTCAATTTAATTGGCCAAGATTTATCACTTATAATTACTGCAGTTCTTCCAAGCTAGAATGAGTTCATAGTGAAGTTACTATAATCATGGTTGACTTGATTTTTGTAACGGTATTGTTAAAATGTTGGTTTTGAATGTGTTAAGGCAGTCTCTTACGTTTTTTTAATAGGTCTGTCCGAACAACCTCTCCCCCGTCATCAGTGTATGAAAGGGAAATGACACGTCGCTATTCGGCTCCATTCGCACACCTTGAGGCGTATTTACAGTTCTGTTGTTGTATTTTTGAGGAACTTTAGGGCACTTCTACATTTCTTCAAAATGAATTTTACAAGAAATTCTTCATTGGGAAATCAAAATGACTACATCTATAGTCTATTTCCAATTTTTATATTATACTGACCCCCTTACGGTTTTAATATTTCCAGATGTTTATTATCAGGACAATGAACTGACAAGTTGAACGTTGTGCAATTAGAACGGACCCACCGCGGTGACGTTTTTGGTGGAGCTATTAGTTTAATAGTCGACTTGGAAGAAAGGGAACGTTTTGACGATAAACTACATCAACACAACAGTGACAGGCCCAATAACCTCTGAATAGTTCTCGTTAAATTGCAATGTGAGCAGCAGCCGGTGAGGGTGCATTATGTCGGCGGGGGAATTTTAAAATGCAACCGTGATTACATTATGTGTGTACCCTATTTCTGATACTTGACGGCAGAAACCTTGCCATGGCGGACCGCCACTACAAAATCAACAGATGAAACACTGGTTAACCCTAAGGAACCGAGAGAGTTGTATCCAAGCGAAAACAGCCCCTCTGATTCATAATTTAATAATCATAAAACACAGAAACTTACCAATTGTTGCAGCTAAAAGCTAAAAAGCTAGTGGTCACGGAGGTCTCTTCGGGCGGGGTCTTTCTAGCCTCTACACGTGATTTTCTATCCAGCCTGGAAATCGTGCTTTTTTTTTTCAGGGTCGTTAAGCATTAAATCCAAACGGTTAAATCCAAGATTTATCCACTTGATGTCCATAATTTGTCATGTTTTTGCTTATTTCTGCCGCTAGCTCTGTGTATTCGATGGCTCTCCCTTGAATCATTGCGCGTTTTATTTACGGAAATTAAGGCATACTAATGCCTTATATGGGCGAGGGCAAAGAGTTTAGAGTGGGATAGATAACTATCTTCAAAGTCAAACTAATCTAATGTGATCAAAGATGGTATTTAGTGGACGAAATAGATAATTACCGTTTTACACAGGAGAATGGTGTGACTGTTTTGAGAGTTGGCATATATTTGGGCCTTTTTTTGTTGTGGTTGAAGAAATGTAAATAGTTTGTTTATTTTTGAATATGGACCGTTTCAGACAACACAAATTCTTGTGTAGCATTCCTCTGAGTGTAATATCAATAAATATGACATTATGTTGTTTAGTGGCATAAGTAAATGTCATGAGGGCAAAAGCGTCTGGACGTTTTTGAGAAAATGTATGTATTTTGTCAACTCTAGAAGTTATGTTTATTTCTTCACATTGTGACTCCCAAGACATAAGTGTTTTAGAGAGGAGATTGGCTTAGCTTGTACCACTTTTAACATTCAAGTGACCTCACTGCAGCCCAAATATTCTAATAACTCAGTTTGTCCTGAAAAAAATGGTTAATATCTTGACTATAGACAACAGTGATGTTTTACAAGCTTTTTTTAGAGATTAAAACCAGACTAACAATGAACTGTAAAAATGACCTTAGGTCTCTGAGGGTTAAGCAGTATTAAGTTGTGGTGGTGTGCTAGTGCTTTAATAGCAGACTTGGGTTTGACATTGTTTGACGTGTTGTATATTCAAACAATGGCTGATAAAAAGAATCCCATAGTTAATGATTAGATTAGTTATCTCCTGAATGGCCGTTATCAGCTCCAGTCCTTTTGCTTAAATCAACATAAAGTGACTGATAAGGCTACATGCAGTTGTGCATAGAGTCAACACATCACATTGTGATTTGTTCTCCAACTGTAATGTTTGCCACAGATTTGGGACTAGAAAGATTTAGTCAACAAATTAATCTGCAATATGTATTGGCGTAATAAAAATTAATTGCAGCCTTTTTGGGACAAATGTACATTTCTGTCTGTATACTTTCAAGGTTTGCAACTGGTTAGGGATGTTTATGATTAACAGTTAACCAATAAGAATTTTGACCATATCAAAATGTATAGAACATTTTTGCATGGTAAATTACACACAACTTTATAGTAGCTTATTTTATTTTTTTTCTTCAATTTGTGGCATCAATGGCCTGGCAATAAGCACAAACCGCAACTGTTACCAGATTGGCGCAGAGTAAATCCTGATTAATGCTCAGAAGTCTGTCATTACTGCTCATCCTTTTCATGACATCTGTCATGTAAAATGTTGGACTAGTACATAGGGTTGCATTGTACTGTTAAAAAAAGTGTGTGTGTCAAGTTTGCTGTTAAAGACTTAACTTCCTTCCAAGCTACAATTCTGATTTTATTTTTCAACTTTATTTAGGTTAACATCCTTAGCCCCCACATAGAAAACACCTCATGGATCAAGGGCACGCTGTAAGTTTGTCTCCCAATTGTAATCCTCCCTTTGCTTTGTTTTTTTTTCCTCTGCAGGTGGAGTGGTGTTGAGGAGCTCATCATGGTGAACATCCCAGAATACTATGCAGGAAAAACAGTGCTGATCACTGGAGCAACAGGCTTCATGGGCAAGGTACAGTAGTACTTTGAATAGGCAAGAAACCGATGCCAGGGGCGACCTCTAGCTCACCCAGTAAGAGCGTTTGTTCATGTAGGCTGAGTCCTGCAGCGGCCCGGGTTTGAATCCAACCTGTGGCCCTTAGCTGTGTTTCTCTCTCTCGCTCTCTGTCTCTCCCCTTTTCCCCCCCATGTTTATCAACTGTAATAAAGGGGAAAAGCCCCAAAAAATCTGTAAAAGTGAACCCAACCATGTGGGTGAGATGAGAGGAAACCTGTCTGGAAATCCTTCAAGTTCAGTCTTTTCAACATAACACGCAAGCAAATAAGTTACATACTGTACTTCTTGCTGCTTTATTCGCCCACAAGTGTATGCTAACTTAAGGGTGTTATTAATGCCATTTTTGTCCATATGTCACGGTAAGTAACTAAACATGTAGATTTGAGGTCTGTTAACTTTAAACTTAGGGGCGGCTGTGGCTCAGTGGTAGAGCGGTTGCCTGACACTGAACCCCAAGTTGCCCCTGATGCTGTGCCATCGGAGCGTAAATGTGTGAGTGTTTATCTGATGAGCAGGTGGCACCTTGTACGGCAGCCTCGGCCACAGTGTATTAATGTGTTTGAATGGTTCCTGTACTATGCAAAAGCGCTTTGAGTAGTTAATACTAGAAAAGCGCTATATAAATACAGTCCTTTTACATTTAACTTTTCACACCATGAAGCGGGAAGAATGAAAATTGTCCACCAGTCATGATAATTTGACACTTATTTTATGCTAAATTGGGAGTATTGTGCTGTGGAGGCATGGGTAATAACATGTTTTCACCTGGTTTTAAAATCCCGTCTGAGTGTGCCAATCACTAGTGGACAGCTGTACATGTCTTTACATCTGGCAGTAGATATGGTCGTCCTTTTACAGCCTTATTATACCAAAGCCATTGTTTTTCATTTATTTGAGTCTGTTCAGACTTTGTGGAGGAAGAAGCATTCTTGATACCACACCTTAGTTAATTCTCTTCACTTCTGCAATGGACAAACTTAACTTTCCAAAAAGGAAAATGTGACTTTGTACCGCTCACTTGCTCATTGTTAAAGGTGCTGCTGGAGAAGCTGCTGAGGTCCTGCCCAGGAGTCAAAACTGTCTATGTGATGGTCAGGTCCAAAGCTGGTCACAGCCCTCAGGCCCGCATTGCTGACGTCATCAACTGCAAGGTGAGTAGAGAGATGGGGTGGCACCATTTGATGGGTGTTTGATGGACGTAAAGGATTACGTGAGGGTGAAGTCTGTTGGTACCAGCTATGCTTGAGTTTGAGCATGATTCAGGATTTTAATTTAGTAAAAACAGGTTGCACAACACAAACTGATTGTTGTAATATGGAGTGTAGATGCCCCTAAAAATGGGCACCTCCCCCGAGCAGTTGTATGTAGTTTGGTTGTCTATTGAGGGATAATTCTCTAAAGTATTTTCTTTGGGAATACATTTTCAGTTACCGACTACATCCTTTGTGATGACACTGTCAGTGGTTTGTGTACGCTTGCATTGTTTTCCCAGTTTTATGGGATAATATAATGTGTGGGTGTGTGGGGTATAACTAGTGTTGGGTACCAAAACACGGTGCCACTAGGGTATTGGTGCCGATGTAAATGGTGGTAACGAGACCGACTAACAACAAAAATTTCGGTGCCTGACATTACGCTACACTCGACAGCAGGTAACATTAGCCTGCCTTTAGCTAGCAGCTGGATTAAACACATTTGCAATGCTGACAGCTAACGTTTAAAGGTATAAATTGTGATTGTAGAGGATTCCAATACAGGGTCGTGACGGTCTGCTCTGCAGCGCATCTGCTGCCGTTGTCGGAATTAAACAATAAACAAGCCGTTCTTTGTCGCCGACTGTTTAGTACCCTTCTTTTTTTTCTTAACTTTATTATTTAAGTATTTGTCAAGGCACCGTTTTAAAAGTATCTCTTTGGCAGTGGAGGGGGAAAGCCTATGTGTAACTGTATGAAAGTGAATGGATTAAATGCAGCTGAACTGTTTAGGTGTGTGTGTGTGTGTGTGTGTGTGTGTGTGTGTGTGTGTGTGTGTGTGTGTGTGTGTGTGTGTGTGTGTGTGTGTGTGTGTGTGTGTGTGTGTGTGTGTGTGTGTGTGTGTGTGTGTGTGTGTGTGTGTGTGTCTTTATGATTTAAAAATGTTTTAGGAAGGCAGCCTTCTGAGTACCTATTTTACATAGTCACATTTATTCTAGTTAAAGGTCCTTCCCCTCTAAATGCGTATCAAAAAGCACATATCATTTGTGCCTTATTTAGCTTGTTCACATGTGAATAAGTGTTGACTTTACATTTTGAAACTTGCAATCAGCTGGTGCAACAGGCTGCTGTTGGTTGGCATTGCTTGCATCATCCGTTTCTAGATTAAGAGGAATTTAGAGAGCTAGGCTCTGTTGCCGGATAATTAGATGAGAAGTAGGGCATTCTCTCATCAGCCATGCACCACTGGCATGAAGCAGTAAGGAAATGGCTTCCCTTTGAAAAAAATATCTTCTGCTGCACACTTAATAATTGTACAATGATTTATACTTTACAATTATAATTGTACATAACAGTTTACTGTGTACTGTAACATGGACATAATTTTGACGTCTTTTCCCCACTCAGTTGTTTGAGAGATTGCAAGACGAACAACCAGGCTTTGCAGAGAAGATCATAGCAGTGAACAGCGACCTTACACAGCCAGAGCTGGATCTGAGTAAAGAGGATCAGAGCATCCTGGCTGACAACATTAACATTGTTTTCCACTGTGCCGCCACCATCCGCTTCAATGAGCCACTCAAGTGAGTAGTCTGTTTAATTTCTTTTTGTTTTTTTTGAGAATATTTGCAATGCCTTTTTCTCTCTAACTGCACTTTAAAAGGAACCGCGTGTAGCAAACGTATGCGGTTCACACAAATGCAGGGCTGTGGAACCCTATTGTTTTTCTAATGATTATTTTCCTCCTCCTCCATTATTATTATTCTTTTTAGGGGTGATCCGAGTACCCGGCTGAAACGAGTATCCGGTACGGATAAAGCACTTTTGCCGAGTACAAGTATTATCCGAGTAATACGAGTCAATATCCGTGCTCGGATTGAATAAAACTCCTCAACTGGCCGCGCAGCGCTCTGTGATAATCACAGCGCCCATAATCATAGTTTTCAAATCAGCAATAAATATAACAATTTTTGATCAACTCATATCAATTGCATGCTTAAATAACATACCGGTTAAAGCCCCGCACATTTCAAGAGAACCTGACCCACTTCCTGGTTAGTTAGTAGGAGCCTTCCCGGTTTAGGCCCCGCCCAGTCCGAGTACGGATCCGGATACAGATAATTCATGTGGTAAACAGATACAGATAATGCTGTACTCGCTCATCCCTAATTCTTTGCGTAAAACTCACTCTACAGCATAAACCGTACATGGTGTGCCATTTTCAGGACTGGTCCAAAACTCAGCAAAGACCTCAGGCGCAACAATTGACCCCCTTCCATCACAAGGTGGCGCTATAGCAGAAAACTCATTTGGCCCTATAACTCCCGCTCCCCGTTACGCTGCGGGCTCCGCTTTCGCAAGCTCCCCGGTTTTGACCTCACTCGTACGCCAAAACTGTCTGTTTTTAGTCCCCCATTGCTAATACAAATAGCTGAAGAATAAAACATGTACATGCTGTATTTGGTCAGTTCATTTCATCCATTGAATAGGTCAAACATTATGAACTTCCTTTTCCTCCTCAGAGATGCAATGCAGCTGAATGTCCTGGCCACCCAGAAGATGCTGGCACTGGCCCACAGGATGAAGCACCTGGAGGTCTTCCTTCATGTTTCCACAGCCTATGCCAACTGTGATCGAGAGCTCATTGAGGAAATTGTATACCCTCCCCCCGTAGACTACCGCAGACTCATCGATACTCTGGAGTAAGTTGATCAGCACCTTTTTCAAACGAATGCCTATTGCACAGTCAATCAACTGTTGTGATGGTTGTTTTGGATTGCCTTGTTTATGTAAACAGATGTGTGGATGGTGTTTTTGGCATGAGTATAAAGTAACACGAGAATATTGAGGTTTTTAAGAGGATGCTTAATTTCTTTTTGCTTACTAGATGCATGAAAAGCAAGCAGGAATGTATTAAGATTGTCAGTGATGCACTGAGCGTGCCAGTTTAGCCATAGCCATAGAGGAAACAGTTGCTTAGCAGCCCTTATGTTGTAGAAGATGAGTTGGATTAGGAAAACAGCAGAATTCTACAGTGTGAGTAGATACAAGTGGATGATTCTGAGGGATTGGACACATAGTAGCATCCAGCTTTTGAGGGAACTTGGATAGATGTTTGCAAAAACATTCTGGGTTAGACTGTTGAATTTTAACATTTACCTTTTTTTTGAGTGGAAATTCAGACCTTGCTGAATGTAATTGTAAATGTCTCTGTGTAGAACATTTTATATTCATAGTGATGCTGTGTGAACTTCAGTGAACTGTTGTTGACTTTTTTGTAAACTTCATATCTATCTATCTATCTATCTATCTATCTATCTATCTATCTATGTCATTAAATGATATAGCTAATATAAGTGAAAATCAGTCCATATAAGACAGTGATTAACAGTCAACAGAAAAGGTATTACGCCTAGAAAAGTCTGACGGAAATTCATGCTATTTTATTGGTTAAACCTTGAAATTGCATTTTTTGAAGGTTTCAGTTTACTAAAAATATTTGTCACTGCAGTTTACTAAAACCCAGCCAAAGGTAAATGGACAAACGCACCACTAGCTAGTAGAGCTAAACGATTAATCATATACAAACCGACTGATGTAATCACAAAAGCAATGCAACACTATCTCACCAATAGGGCTGCACGATTATGGCCAAAACGATAATCACCATTATTTTTATCAATATTGAGCTCACAATTAATAATCGCTATTTGTTGTTTTTAACAAAAATAATTTTTTGTCACATAGGCTATTTTTAATTGCTTTCACGTCCATATTGTTCTACATTCTCTTACGCTGAAGTTGGATGTTTACATACATACAGCTGCAACACTTGTAAAGGAAAATTATCTGAAATAAACAACCTAAGATAGATGGATGGCTAGATATATAAATTTTCAAAAATGTATCTCTGTGAAAGCTCCTTCACTTGTTTTCAACAATAACTGATTGAAAGAGCTAGGGAGAGAGACAAATGGACGTACTCACAGAGTGACGGCTGGCTCATTATGAATGGGTCCATTAGCTCCGTCTCACACGCTATTACTCTACAAACTAAAGTTAGTTGCATTCAATAACTTCTTCTGTGTTTTTGGCCGTGGCGGAGTTACCAGCGGAAACACTGGTACAAATACAGGTTTGCCCCTCATACTTAACAGCATACATCTGTGTTAAGAACAATTAAAACTGTGGAAAAATGTCAGAAGTGTGGACCGGCGCTGTCGCTGCTCTCTCTGTTGCTAGGGGGCCGTGTGTGAGTGAATGGGGGCAATGTTGCGCGGAGAGTAAGGGGAGCGATCCAAACACAGGCATGGCTGTACAGACGAAAAAGGTCATGTAACGCAAAAATTAAACCATATCAATATAAACTACATTGCTTCGTTTGTGGAGAGGCAGCGGATGCGAGGACATTAGGTGCACCGGTGTGAACTAGAGGAAACATGTTAGTCGCACCCTAGAGCCTTGTGAGCTAACAGACACTAACTAGCACTGGTCACTGCTGTTGTCTGAAAAACAACACAGACTGGACAAAATGTTGCGTTTTCTGGTAACCTGGTAAACCTTATGACCGACTGCTCACGTTACTCCGTCCTCTGTGACTGTCTCCATCTAGAAACTAAGCTGCGCGGTGCAGGGAACAACTCTGACTGGCTCATGATCAGACAGTGGTTTATGGAGCAGTAGATTGGCTTTGCAAAAAACTCAGTGTTCTATAACGGAATGACGCATTTAAAATATCACTTTATTACGCAAATTTGATTGTGGGAAGCTGTGATTGTGATTTTAAAATTACTTGTGCAGCCCTACTCACAAAGTAGAAGGTCGAGCACCCGGCGGCGTGGGCTTCAATATTAAACATGCGTACGTGACATGTGTGTTACGTTACTGACGTTTCTTATAATAATGTTCACATGGGTCTGTTCTCTGAATAAATTGCCAAAAAATGTGGTACACATGCGTATAGTTCCTAGAAGATGATAAATTCTAATGAGTTTGGTGATTCCCTGACCTTTCCTCTTGTGCCACCAGCAGATCCAAGTTTTCACACCTGGAATATCAACATCTGCTAAATGGATTTTCACACCTTTTGTACAAACATTTATGCTGAAGTTAGCATTTAGCTTAAAGCACCGCTCTGCCAAGTACAGCCTTACAGAGCAATTGGCATGGATGTAAAATTTTAGGGTTGAAGACACATAATTTCTCTTACTTTTGGTGGTTAAATGTATCAAATATGAGACTTATTGTTTTTCTCTTTGTCCAGCTGGATGGATGAGGAGCTGGTGACTGCTCTGACACCCAAGCTGATCGGGAAACGTCCCAACACCTACACCTACACCAAAGCCTTGGCTGAGTATATGGTGCAGCAGGAGGCCGGAGACCTCAACATAGCCATTGTCAGGCCCTCCATAGTAGGAGCCAGCTGGAAAGAACCCTTCCCAGTGAGTGATTTAGGCTAGTAGTATGCATTGCTTTTTCAGTTGTTTATTGCGACCCAGATTAATTGGTGTGACAGTTGGAAAGATCTCAACACCAATTCCATTTCAGTTTTTGGAGAGAATCATTCAATTTTAAATCAAATTGATTTAAAAATAAGGTTTTTATATATATTTTGACATTTGAAATGGGGATGCACAGAATCCAGAGTTTTGGGGTTTGGCTGAATACCGAATCCACTGGTTGAGATTCTGCCAAATCCGAATACCAAATTTATCTCCCATCCTCATTCCATTAACACAGTAAACACAGTGATAAAGTAAACACGCCTGGTCAACACAAGTTTTTATCTGACTGTCCTTCCTATGTTGTATCTGACTGTCGATTCCTTCATGCACAATTTGTATTCTTTGTCTCATATGCAAATGTTTTAACAGCAGTAGTGTTGTGTATTGTTTAGGGTCCTTGCCAACAAATCGGCATTGCAAATTGACCATGTAGCTTGACTTCAATTGCCTTATTCTGACTGAAAGTACTGCCAAACTGCTCACGAGTTCTATTTTCATTTTCTCACAGCCTACTGCATTGAACGGTCCACCTACGTAAAAACCTTCCCGTAATCAACAGCGTCAAGCAGCGTAGGGAAAAAAAATTGTAAGGTTTTAAGAACCAAACCCTGTCAAAAAACACAATATTCAACCGAATCCTGAATTGGGTGCATCCCTGATTTGATCTCAAGAGCAGGATCTGTGTTTTCCCACACTGTGGAGGCTATTCGATCAGCCTTGGTATGGATGGCATGGTGTTCCCGTTTATTATAAAAGTAGAAAAAGGGTCACTTCACATAAAACAGTACTTCACCTAGTGCTAATAATAAAATGTTGCGGTGTGTTCCCGACTACGGTAAGAACCGTGTGTTCCCCGCCATCCACACCTTTTCTCATTAATTACAGCTCCTGTAAATATACCTTATTCCCAGTGACGTACCACACCCTGTGCAATACTCCCCCAAGTGGCTAAAATAAATAACTAAATTAACCTAACTAAAAAGGTGGATAGAAATGGCTCCTACACACAGTTTATTTTTCTCTCACGCAACCCACCCCCCCAACTACTTGGCACGTCTGACTAACAACGAAATGGACAGAGTAGCTAACCAGCTAATAGCATGCAGCTAAGACAGTAATGTTATCTTGCCGGTAGCCTGCAGCTTTACTTTTCCACACGCCATATCCACTACAAGAGTCTGCAAAGGAAAAAAACGAACTGGGAAACCTTTGTGCCTCCCTGAAGTCACTGTTGTGGCAACGTTTTGCCTGCCCTGCAAATTAGTTATGTAAACATACGACAAAGGAAAAGAGCATGTGGGCTCCATTGTGCATTAATGTCACCTTGTTAAACTAATGGTGCATTCAATTGCACTTATTATAATAGATATAATTATATATATATATATTATATATAGTATATATATATATATATTATATATAATATATAATATATATATATATATAATCATCTATATCTATTATATTCATCTATATATATATCATAGTCGATATCTATATCTATCTATAGCTATCTCTTATCTATATCTCTATCTCTATCTCTATCTCTATCTCTATCTCTATCTCTAGCTCTCTCTCTATCTTATCTCTATCCTATCTCTATCTCTTCTCTATCTCTATCTCTTCTCTATCTATCTCTATCCTCTACTCTCTATCTCTCTATCTCTCTATGCTCTATCTCTACTATCCTTATCCTCTATCTCTCATCTCTCTATCTCTCTATTCTCTATCTCTCATCTCTCATTCTTCTATCTCTCTATCTTCTATCTCCTTCTCTCTCTATCTCTCTATCTCTCTATCTCTCTATCTCTCTATCTCTCTATCTCCTCATCTCTCTATCTCTCTATCTATCTATTCTCTATCTCTCTATCTCTCTATCTCTCTATTCTCTCTACTCTCTATCTCTCTTCTCTCTATCTCTCTATCTCTGATCTCGCTATTCTCTACTCTCTCTATCTCTCCTTCTCTATTCTCGCTATCTCTTATCTCTCTATCGCTCTATCTCTCTAGATCTCTATTCTCTTATCTCTCTATCTCTATCGTTCTTTACTTTCTTTCTCTTTCTTTTAAATTTTGAGAAATTCTAAACCCGTCTGCCATCTCATGGCTCTTATTGTGGCATCGTTAACCATGTTGAAGGAAAAAGCTTTAATATAGCGTTTAGGGTTCACCTCCTGGGCACTGCCAGGTGCTGTTGGGCAAGGCACTGTACCCCCCCCCCCCCCGCTCAGGGCGCTGGTTCGGTTGGCAGCCCACTCACTCTGACGTGTGTCCGTGGTTGTGTGGGGTTGTGTGTGTGTGTGGGGGGTTGTGTGTGTAGTTCAGGACTACTAAGTGTGGACACAGAGTGTAAATTGTAATTTCCCCATTGGGGATTAATAAAACAGATTAAAAAAAATAAATATGACCCCATGCACTGATGGTAATAGGTATAAAGCATATAAGAATTGGTTGCTAAAGAAAAACAAGCAGTTCCTTATTCGAGTACTTATGACCAGCAAACTATCAAAGTAATTTGACATTTATTCCATTGCAGTTACCTGTTATGCGCAAGCGGAAACAAATGTCGAGTAATGGACCCTATCATGTCACTACTAATTTTATGCTCCTTGTCAACTGACTGCTCTTTCAGGGTTGGATTGACAACTACAATGGACCTAGTGGAATATTCATTGCAGTAAGTATTGACAAACCGTTTAGGTGGTCTACATTCAGTAATGAGAGCCTGTCTTTTCTTTTTAACCAATATTTTTTTCTTTGTCATCTATTTGACACAAATACAGTGGTCTTATTGGCCCAAATTCTGAGATGTGTAATCTCCTGGAGCTTGAACTTCTTTAAATGACAGACAACTTACTTGAGATGCTCTATTAACACAATTGGTAGATAACCGGGACTAGACTCTGAGCCTCTGACCTTAACCTGACTCTGGCTCAGTACAGCATGCACAAGTCTTGTCTATAAACAGGGGGATAAGTGCCGTGAGTAAAAGGTGCTGTTGTAGATTAAAGATAAATTAACTTAAGTCTTACTTGTCTGATCAAAGTGAAAGACCCCATTTTCACAACTAAATGGCAAAATGTGAATTATACAGACAGACTACTTTTTAGTAAAATTGAGGATGTAATTGTTGGCATATAGCAACACAATGCAATAGAGGTCTTTGTTATGCTTTTTTCTAGGCTGGTAAGGGGATCCTGCGTACAATGAGAGCGTCTAATGATGCGGTGGCTGACCTGGTGCCTGTGGATGTGGTCATCAATGCTACGCTGGCTGCAGCTTGGTACTCTGGATCACAGGCACTCAAGAGGTTTGATCATGCCTTCTCACATGCATCTTCTGGTTAAGTTGTGTAGAAATGTTGATTTGTTATTTGAAAGTGAAATTCTGTTGATTTTGTCTGGACTATTCCTTCTATTACAGGTCAAAAAACATCCTCGTTTACAACTGCACAACCGGTGGGATCAACCCATTTCACTGGGGGGAAGTTGGTAAGATGCTTTTTATGTTGCATAAACACAGTCTCTGTAAAAGCCCCTGACAATGGCAGCTTGTATGTTTAAACATTGTGTCTAATGACATACTCTGATTGCAATCTGATCCACTGCCTGCCACACCTAAACCAAGAACTCATGAGTTGTGGTTTGTAACTGGATCAATATGGAGTTTTCTAAGAGTGAGTCCCACCCTTTTGTTTTTGTTAGCACACTTTGAAGGTGATTATGAACATTTCCCTCAGACATTTAACCAATCACACTTCTTGTCCTTTAAAACCTACATACAGAAGAGCAGTCAGTCCTGAACTACTATACAGAAATTGTAATACAGAACTACAGGATTGTTATAAAATGTTATGGTTTGGAGTAAAACGTAGTTTTTACTGTAAGTACAATGATTTGCCCCAAAAGTTTAATTTGTAAGCACTATGAGCCATAAGTCATCTTGTTGTAATTTGGATGCCAGGAATGAAATTGAGTCACAGGTAGGCCCAAGATGTATCTAAAAAAAAAAAAAAAAAAAAAAATGCAACCGTGATTAATGATGTGTGTACCCTATTCTGAACTTGACCAGCAAACCTGCCATGGCGGACCGCCACTACAAATCACAGATGAACACTGGTTAACCCAAGGAACCAGAGAGTTTATCAAGCGAAACAGCCCGCTCGATTTCATACATTAATAATCATAAACACAGAACCTACCAATTGTTCATCTAAAAGCTTACAATAGGGTCCCGGAGTGTCTCTTCGGGGAGGGTCTTCTGAGCTCTACACGTGATGTTTCGATCCCCTGGAAATCGTTTGCTTTTTTTTTCAGGTCGGTTAAGCATTACATCCAAACCGTATTAATTCCCAAGATTTATCATTGATGTCCATAACTTGTCATGTTTTTGCTTATTTCGCGCTAGCTCTGTGTATTCGATGGCTCTGCCCTTGAGCCATTGCGCTTTTTTATTTCCGGAATTAGGATACATGCCTATTAGGCGAGGGCAAGAGTTTCGAGTGGGATAGAAACTATCTTCAAAGGCAACACTATCTAATTTGTCAAAGATGGTATTAGTGGACGAAATAGATATTACCGTTTACACAGGAGAAGGTGTGACGTTTTGAGAGTGGCATATATTTGGGCCTTTTTTGTTGTTTGAAGAAATGTAAATAGTGGTTAGTTTTGAATATGGACCGTTTCAGACACACAAACTTGTTAGCATTCCTCGAGTGTATATCATAAATATGACATTTGTTGGTAGTGGCAAAGTAATGTCATGAGGGCAAAGCGTCTGGACGTTTTTGAGAAATGTATGTATTTGTCACTCTATAAGTTATGTTTTATCTCCACATTGGGACTCCCAAACATAATGTTTTTTAGAGAGAGATTGGCTTAGCTTGTACCACTTTAACATTCAAGTGACCCCTGCAGCCCAAATATTCTAAGTAATCGTTTCTTTCCTGAAAAAATGGTTAATCCTTGACTATAGACACAGTGATGTTTACAGCTTTTTTAGAGATTAAAACCAGACTAACAATGACTGTAAAAGGACCTTAGGTCTCTGAGGGTTTAGCAGATAAGTTGTGGTGGTGTGCTGTGCTTTAATAGCAACTTGGGTTTGACATTGTTGCGTGTGTAATATCAAACAATGGCTGATAAAAAATCCCATAGTTAATGATTAGATTATCTCCTGAATGGCCGTTATCAGCTCCAGTCCTTTGCTTAAATCACATAAGTGACTGATAAGGCTACATGCAGTTGTGCATAGAGTCCAACACATCACATTGTGATTTGTTCTCCACTGTAAATGTTGCCACAGATTTGGGACTACAGATTTAGTCAACCAATTAATCTGCAATTGTATTGGCGTAATAAAAATTAATTCAGCCTTTTTGGACAAATGTACTTTCTGTACTGTATACTTTCAAGGTTTGCAACGGTTAGGGATGTTTATATTAACATTAACCAATACGAATTTTGACAATCAAAATGTATAGCAATTTGTGCATGGTAATTACACACAACTTTATAGTAGCTTATTTTATTTTTTTTTTCTCAATTTGTGGCTCAATTGCCTGGCCAACACACAAAACCGCAACTGTTACCAGATTGGCGCGATTAACACTGATTAATGCTCAGAAGTCGGTCATTACTGCTCACCTTCATGACTCTGTCATGTAAAAGTTGGACTAGTACATAGGGTTGCATTGTACTGTTAAAAAAGTGTGTGTGTCAAGTTTCTGGTAAAGACTTTAACTTCCTTCCAAGCTACAATTCTGATTTTTATTTTCAACCTTTATTTTAGGTTAACATCCTAGCCGCCCCACATAGAAACACCCTCATGGATCAGGGCACGCTGTAAGTTTGTCTCCCAATTAATCCTCCCTTTGCTTTTTTTTTTTTCCTCTGCAGGTGGATGGTGTTGAGGAGTCATCATGGTGAACATCCCCAGAATACTATGCAGGAAAACAGTGGCTGATCACTGAGCAACAGCTTCATGGGCAAGTTACAGTAGTACTTTGATAGCAAAACCGTGCCAGGGGCGACCTCTACTCACCCAGTAGAGCGTTTGTTTCATGTAGGCTGATCCTGCAGCGGCCGGGTTTGAATCCAACCTGTGGCCCTTAGCTGTGTTTCTCCTCTCCGCTCTCTGTCTCTCCCTTTTCCCCCCCATGTTTTCACTGTAATAAAGGGAAAAGCCCCAAAAAATCTGTAAAGTGAACCCCCATGTGGGTGAGAGAGAGGAAACCTGTCTGGAAGCCTCAAGTCGTCTTTTCAACATAACACGCAAGCAACTAAGTTACTACTGTTACTTCTGCTGCTTTATTCGCCCAAGTTGTTGCTACTTAAGGGTGTTATTAATGCCATTTTTGTCCCATATGTCACGGTAAGTACCTAACAGTGTAGATTTGAGTCTGTTAACTTTAAACTTAGGGGGCGCTGTGGCTCAGTGGTAGAGCGGTTGCCTACCTGACCCCCAGTTGCCCTGATGCTGTGCCATCGAGCGTAAATGTGTGAGTGTTTATCTGATGAGCAGGTGGCACCGTGTCGGCACCTCGGCCACTGTATTAATGTGTTTGGATGGTTTCTGTACTATTAACGCGCTTGAGTAGTTAATACTAGAAAGCGCTATATAAATACAGTCCTTTTACTTTAACTTTCACACCATGAAGCGGGAATAATGAAATTGTCACCAGTCCATGAATGGACACTTTTTTTATGCTAAATTGGAGTATTGTGCTGTGGAGGCAGGGGTAATAACAGTTTCACCTTGTTTAAAATCCCGTCTGAGTGTGACCAATACTGTAGGGACCGTTACAGTCTTTACTCGGCGTAGATATGGCTGCCTTTAACAGCCTTATATACCAAAGCCATTGGTTTTTCATTTATTTGTCTGTCAGACTTTGTGGAGGAAGAAGCATTCTTGATACACCCCTTAGTTAATTCTCTCACTTCGCAATGGACAAACTTAACTTCCAAAGAGGAAAATGGTGACTTGTACCACTCACTGCTCATTGTTAAGGGGCGCTGGAGAGCTGCAGAGTCCTGCCCAGGAGTCAAAACTGTCTATGGTGATGTCATCCAAAGCTGGTCACAGCCCTCAGGCCCCATGCTGAGTCATCAACTGCCAGGGAGTAGAGAGTGGGTGGCCCATTTGATGGGTGTTTGATGGACGTAAAGGATTACGTAGGGTTAAGTCTGTTGGTAACCAGCATGCTTGAGTTGAGCATGATTCAGGATTTTAATTTAGTAAAACAGGTTGCACAACACAAACGGATTGTTGTAATATGAGTGTAGATGCCCCAAAAATGGGCACCTCCCCCGAGCAGTTGTATGTAGTTTTTGTCTATTGAGGGATAATTCTCTAAAGTATTTTTCTTGGGAATACATTTTCAGTTACCGACTACATCCTGTGATGACACGTCAGTGGTGTGTGGTACGCTTGCATTGTTTTTCCCAGTTTTGGAATAATAATGTGTGGGGTGTGGGGTCTAACTAGTGTTGGGTACCAAACACGGTGCCACTAGGTATTGTGCCGATTAATGGTGGTAACCACCGACACCACAAAAATTTCCGGTGCTGACATTACGCTACACTCGCCGCAGGTAACATTAGCCTGCTTTAGCTCAGCACTGATTACACATTTGTCAAGGCTGACGCTAATTAAAGGTATAAATTGTGATTGTGAGGATTCCAATACAGGGTCTTGACGGTCTGGCTCTGCAGCGCTACTGCGCCGTTTCGGAATTAACAATACAGCGCGTTCTTGTCGCCGGACTGTTTAGTACCCTCTTTTTTTCTTACTTTATTATTTAAGTATTTGTCAAGGCACCGTTTTAAAAGTCTTTGGCAGTGGAGGGGAAAGCCTATGTGTCACTGTATAAATGAAGATGAACTGCACTGAACTGTGTTGGGTGTGTGTGTGTGTGTGTGTGGTGTGTGTGTGTGTGTGGTGTGGTTGTGTGGTGTGTGTGTGTGTGTGTGTGTGTGTGTGTGTGTGTGTGTGTGGTGGTGTGGGTGTGTTGTGTGTGTGTGGTGTGTGGTGTGTGGTGGTGTGGTGTGTGGTGTGTGTGGTGTGTGTGTGGTGTGGTGTTGTGGGTGTGTGTGTTGTGTGTGTGTGTGTGTTGTGTGTGTGTGGTTGTGGTGTGTGTGGTGTGTGTGTGTGTGTGTGTGTGTGTGTGTGTGTGTGTGTGTGTGTGTGTGTGGTGTGTGTGTGTTTGTGTGTTTTTGTGTTAATTTTTAGGAAGGCAGCCTTCTGAGTACCTATTTTACATAGTCACATTTTCTAGTTAAAGGTCCTTCCCTCTAAATGCGTATCAAAAGCACATATCATTTGTGCCTTATTTAGCTTGTTCACATGTGATAAGTGTTGACTTTACATTTTGAAACTTGCAATCAGCTGGTGCAACAGGCTGCTGTTGTTCATTGGCTGCATCATCAGTTCTAATTAGAGGAATTTAGAGAGCTAGGCTCTGTTGCCGTAATTAGATAGAAGTAGGGCATTCTCTCAGCAGCCATGCACCACTGGCTGAAGCAGTAAGGAATGGCTCCCTTTGAAAAAATATCTTCTGCTGGCCACTTAATAATGTACAATGATTATACTTTACATATAATTGTACATAACATTTACTGTGTACTGTAACATGACATAATTTGACGTCTTTCCCCACTCAGTTGTTGAGAGTTGCAAGACGAACAACCAGGCTTTGCAGAGAAGTCATAGCAGTGAACAGCGACCTTACACAGCCAGAGCTGGATCTGAGTAAAGAGGATCAGAGCATCCTGGCTGACACATTAACTTGTTTTCCACTGGCCGCCACCACCGCTTCAATGCAGCCACTCATTGCGTATCTGTTTAATGCTTTTTGGTGTTTTTTGAGATATGTGCAATGCCTTTTTCCTCTAACTGCACTTTAAACGGAACCGCGTGTAGTCAAACCGGTATGCGGTTCCACAAATGCAGGGCTGTGAACCCTATTTTTTTTCTAATGATTATTTTCCTCCGCCTCCATTATATTATTTCTTTTTAGGGGTGATCGAGTACCCGCTGAAACGAGTATCCGGTACGGATAAAGCACTTTTGCGGAGTACAAGTATTATCCGAGTAATACGAGTCAATATCCGTGCTCGGATTTGAATAAAACTCCTCAACTGGCCGCGCAGCGCTCTGTGATAATCACACGCCCATAATCATAGTTTTTCAAATCAGCATAAATATAAATTTTTGATCAACTCATATCAATTGCATGCTTAATAACATACCGTTAAAGCCTGCATTTCAAGAACCTGACCACTCCTGGTTAGTGTAGGAGCCTTCCCGGTTTAGGCCCCGCCCAGTCCGAGTACGGATCCGAATACAATAGTCATTGTAAACAATACGATAATGCTGTCCTCGCTCATCCCTAATTCTTTGCGTAAAACTCACTCTACAGCATAAAGTACATGGTGTGCCATTTCAGGACTGGTCCAAACTCAGCAAAGACCTCAGGCGCAACAATTGACCCCTTCCTCACAAGGTGGCGCTATAGCAGAAACTATTTGTCCCTATAACTCCCGCTCCCGTTACGCTGCGGCCTCCCTTTCGCAAGCTCCCCGGTTTTGACCTCACGCTACGCAAAAACTGTCGTTTTTTAGTCCCCCATTGCTAATACAAATAGCTGAAAATAAAACTTATGTGTTGGTCAGTTCATTTCATCCATTGAATAGGTCAAACATTATAACTTCCTTTTCCTCCTCAGAGATACATGCAGCTGAATGTCCTGGCCACCCAGAAGATGCTGGCACTGGCCCACAGGATGAAGCACCTGGAGGTCTTCCTGTCTTTTCCACAGCCTATGCCAACTGTGATCGGAGCTCATTGAGGAAATGTATACCCTCCCCCCGTAGACTACCGCAGACTCATCGATACCTCGGAGTAAGTTGATCACACCTTTTCAAACGAATGCTATTGCACAGTCAACAACTGTGTGATGGTTTTTTGGATTGCCTGTTTTTAGTAACAGATGTGTGGATGGTGTTTTTGGCATAGTATAAAGTAACACGAGAAATATTGGGTTTTTAAGAGTGCTTAATTTCTTTTGCTTACTAGATCATGAAAACCAAGCAGAATGTAAGATTGTCAGTGATGCACTGAGCGTGCCAGTTTAGCCATAGCCATAGAGGAACCAGTTGCTTGCAGCCCTATGTTGTGTAGAAGATTAGTTGGATTAGGAAAACAGCAGAATTCTACAGTGTGAGTAGATACAAGTGGATGATTCTGAGGGATTGGAACCATATAGCATCCAGCTTTTGAGGGAACTTGGATAGTTTTTGCAAAAACATCTGGGTTAGACTGTTGAATTTTAACATTACCTTTTTTTTTGAGTGGAAATTCAGACCTTGCTGAATGAATTGTAATGTCTCTGTGTAGAACATTTATATTCATAGTGATGCTGTGTGAACTTCGTGAACTGTTGTTGACTCTTTTTTTAATACTTCATTATCTATCTCTATCTATCTATCATAATGATATAGCTAATATAGTAAAATAGTCCATATAAGACAGTGATTAACTCAACCAGAAAAGTATTACGCTAGAAACGACGGAAATTCAGCTATTTATTGGTTAAACCTTGAAATTGCATTTTTTGAAGTTCAGTTTACTAAAATTGTCACTGCAGTTTACTAAAACCCACCAAAGGTAAATGGACAAACGCACCACTAGC
Source organism: Etheostoma spectabile (assembly GCF_008692095.1). Taxonomy (NCBI): domain Eukaryota; kingdom Metazoa; phylum Chordata; class Actinopteri; order Perciformes; family Percidae; genus Etheostoma; species Etheostoma spectabile. The sequence continues at coordinate 26,598,827 of NC_045740.1, read as the reverse complement.
TAGTAGAGCTAAACGTTAATCATATACAACCGACTGATGTAATCACAAAAGCAATGCAACATCCACCAATAGGCTGCACATAGTAGGCCAAACGATAATCACCATATTTTTATCAATAGTGACTCACAATTAATAATCGCTATTTGTTGTTTTAACAAAAATAATTTTTTTCACATAGGCTATTTTAATTGCTTCCACGTCCATATTGTTCTACATTCTCTTACGCTGAAGTTGGATGTTCATACATACAGCGCAACACTTGTAAAGGAAAATTACTGAAATAACAACCTAAGTAGATGATGGCTAGATATATAAATTTAAAATGTATCTCTGTGAAAGCTCCTTCACTTGTTTTCAACAATACTGATTGAAAGGCTAGGGAGAGAGACAAATGGACGTACTCACAGAGTGACGGCTGGCTCATTATGAATGGGTCCATTAGCTCCGTCTCACACCTATTCTCTACAAACTAAGTTTTGCATTCAATAACTTCTTCTGTGTTTTTGGCCGTGGCGGAGTTACCAGCGGAAACACTGGTACAATACGGTTTGCCCCTCATACTTAACAGCATACATCTGTGTAAGACAATTAAAACGGTGGAAATGTCGAAGTGTGGACCGGCGCTGTCGCTGCTCCTCTGTTGCTAGGGCCGTGTGTGAGTGAATGGGGGCAATGTTGCGCGAGATAAGGGGAGCGATCCAAACACAGGCATGCTGTACAGACGAAAAAGGTCATGTAACCGAAAAATTAACCATATCAATATAACTACATTGCTTCGTTTGTGAGAGCAGCGGATGCGAGACATTAGGTGCACCGGTGTGAACTAGAGGAAACCATGTAGTCGCACCCTAGAGCCGGTGGCTAACAGACACTAACTCACTGGTCACTGCTGTTGTCTGAAAACAACACAGACTGGACAAAATGTTGCGTTTCTTGGTACATGGTAAACCTTATGACCGACTGCTCACGTACTCCGTCCTCGGACTGTCTCCATCTAGAACTAAGCCTGCGCGTGCAGGAACAACTCTGACTGGCTCATGATCAGACGTGGTTTATGGAGCGTAGATGGCTTTGCAAAAACTCGTGTCTATACGGAATGACGCATTTAAAATATACTTATTACCAAATTTGATTGTGGGAAGCTGTGATTGTGATTTAAAATTACTTGCAGCCCTACTCACAAAGTAGAAGGTCGAGCACCGGCGGCGTGGGCTTCAATATTCACTGCGTACGTGACATGTGTGTTACGTTACTGACGTTTCTTATATATGTCACATGGTCTGTTCTCTGAATAAATTGCCAAAATGTGGTACACATCGATAGTTTCCTAGAAGATGATAATCCTAATGATTTTGGTGATTCCTACTTTCCTCTTGTGCCACCAGCAGATCCAAGTTTTCACACCTGAATATCAACTCTGCTAAATGGATTTTCACACCTTTTGTACAAACATTTATGCTGAGTTAGCATTTAGCTTAAGCACCGCTCTGCCATTACAGCCTTACAGAGCAATTGGCATGGATGTAAAATTTAGGGTTGAAGACACATAATTTCTCTTACTTTTGGTGGTTAATGTATCAATATGAGCTTATTGTTTTTCTCTTTGCCGCTGGAGGATGAGGAGCTGGTGACTGCTCTGACACCCAAGCTGATCGGAAACGTCCCAACACCTACACCTACACCAAAGCCTTGGCTGAGTATATGGGGCAGCAGAGGCCGAGACCTCACATAGCCTTGTCAGGCCCTCCATAGTAGAGCCAGCTGAAAGAACCCTTCCAGTGAGTGATTTAGGCTAGTAGTATGCATGCTTTTTCAGTGTTTATTGCGACCCAGATTAATTGGTGGACAGTTGGAAGATCTCAACACCAATTCCATTTCAGTTTGGGAGAGAATCATTCAATTTTAAATCAAATTGATTAAAAATAGGTTTTATATATTATTTGACATTAAATGGGTGCACAGATCAGAGTTTTGGGGTTTGGCTGATACCGAATCCACTGGTTGAGATTCTGCAAATCCGAATCCCAAATTTATCTCCATCCTCATCCATTAACCACAGTAACACCGTGATAAAGTAAACACGCCTGGTCAACACAAGTTTTTATCTGACTGTCCTTCCTATGTTGTATCTGACTGTCGGTTCCTTCATGCACAATTTGTATTCTTTGTCTCATATGCAAATGTTTTAACAGCAGTAGTGTTGTGTATTGTTTAGTCCTTGCCAACAAATCGGCATTGCAAATTGACCATGTAGCTTGACTCAATTGCCTTATTCTGACTGAAAGTACTGCCAAACTGCTCACGAGTTCTATTTCATTTTCTCACAGCCTACTGCATTGAACGGTCCCCCTACGTAAACCTTCCCGTAATCAACGGTCAAGCAGCGTAGGGAAAAAAATTGTAAGGTTTTAAGAACCAAACCCGGTCAAAAAACACTATTCAACCGAATCCGGAATGGTGCACCGATTGATCTCAAGAGCAGGTCTGTGTTTTCCCACACTGTGAGGCTATATCAGCCTTGGTATGAGGGCATGGTGTTCCCGTTTATTATAAAAGTAGAAAAAGGGTCACTCACATAAAACAGTACTTCACCAGTGCTAATTAAAATGTTGCGGTGTGTTCCCACTACGGTAAGAAACGTGGTTCCCCGCCACCACACCTTTTCTCATTAATACAGCTCCTGTAATATACCTATCCCAGTGACGTACCACACCCTGTGCATACTCCCCCAAGTGGCTAAAATAATCTAAAAACCTAACTACAAAGGTGGATAAAGGCTCCACACACATGTATTCTCTCACGACCCCACCCCCCAACTACCACGTCACTAACACGAATGACAGAGTACCTAACCAGCTAATAGCATGCAGCTAAGACAGTAATGTTATCTGCCGGTAGCCTGCAGCTTTACTTTTCCACACGCCATATCCACTACAAGAGTCTGCAAAGGAAAAAAACGACTGGGAAACCTTTGTGCCTCCCGAAGTCCCTGTTGTGCAACGTTTGCCTGCCCTGCAAATTAGTTATGTAAACAACGACAAAGGAAAAGAGCTGTGGGCTCCATTGTGCATTAATGTCACCGTTTAAACTAGGTGCATTCAAGGCACTTCTATCATAATATATATATTAATATAGATATAATATATATATATAATATACTATATATATATTATATATAGATATATATATTTAATCTATTATAATATATATATCTATCTATATCTATATCTTATCTATATCTATCACTAATCTCTATCTCTCTATCCTACTCTACTCTATCTCTATCTTTCTCTAGCCTATCTCTATCTTATCTCTACCTATCTCTATCTCTTCTCTCTCTATCTCTATCCTATCTCTCTATCCCTCTCTACTCTCTATCCTCTCTATCTCTTATCCGTATCCTCTATCTTCGCTAATCCTCATCTCTCTATCTCTCCTCTCTCTTCTCTATCTCTCTATCTCTATTCTGATCTCTACCTATCTCTCTATCGTTATCTCTATCTCTCTATCTCTTCTTATCCTCTATCCTACTCTATCCTTCTCTCTATACTCTATCTCCTACTGCTATTCGTATCTCTCTATCTATCTCTAATCTCGCTATCTCTTATCATCTCTGTATATCTCATACTATCTTTCTTTCGTTCTTTCTTAAATTTGAGAAATTCTAAACCCGTCTGCCATCTCATGGCTCTAGTGGCACGAACCATGTGAGGAAAAAGATATAGCGTTAGGGTCACCTCCTGGGCACTGCCAGTGCTGTGGGGCAAGGCACTGTACCCCCCCCCCACCCACCCGCTCAGGGCTGGTTCGGTTGGCAGCCCACACACTCTGACGTGTGTCCGTGTTGTGTGGGGTTGTGTGTGTGTTTGGGGGTTGTGTGTGTTCAGGACTACTAAGTGTGGACACACGAGTGTAAATTGTAATTTCCCCATTGGGGATTAATAAAACAGATTAAAAAATTAAACTAAGACCCCATGCACTGATGGTAAATAAAGCATATACAGAATTGGTGGCTAAAGAAAACAAGCAGTTCCTTTCGATATATGACCAGCAAAATCAAAGTAATTTGACATTATTCCATTGCAGTTACCTGTTAGGCAAGCGGAAACAAATGTCGAGTAATGGACCCTATCAGTCACTACTATTTTGCTCCTGTCAACTGCCTGCTCTTCAGGGTTGGATTGACAACTACATGGACCTAGTGAATATTCATGCAGTAAGTATTGACAAACCGTTTAGGTGGTCTACATTCAGTAATGAGAGCCTGTCTTTTCTTTTTAACCAATTATTTTCTTGTGTCATCTACTTTGACACAATACAGTGGTCTTATTGGCCCAAATTCTGAGATGTAATCTCCTGAGCTTGAACTTCTTTAGGACAGACAACTTACTTGAGATGCTCTATAACACAATGGTAGAATAACCGGGACTAGACTCTGAGCCTCTGACCTTAACCGACTCTGGCTCAGTACAGCAGCACAGTCTTGTCTATAAACAGGGGATAAGTGCCGGAGTAAAGGTGCTGTTGTAGATTAAAGATAATTACTAAGTTCTTACTTGTCTGATCAAGTGAAAGACCCATTCACAACTAATGGCAAAATGTAATATACGACAGACCTTTTTAGTAAAATAGGATGTAATTGTGGCATATAGCAACACAATGCAATAGAGGTCTTTGTTATGCTTTTTTCTAGGCTGGTAAGGGGATCCTGCGTACAATGAGAGCGCATGATGCGGTGGCTGACTGGTGGCCTGTGGATGTGGTCATCAATGCTACGCTGGCTGCAGCTTGGTACTCTGGATCACAGGCACTCAAAGGTTGATCTGCCTTCTCACGGCATCTTCTGGTTAGTTGTGTAGAAATGTGATTTGTTATTTGAAAGTGAAATTCTGTTGATTTGTCTGGACTATTCCTTCTATTACAGGTCAAAAACATCCTCGTTTACAACTGCACAACGTGGGATCAACCATTTCACTGGGGGAAGTTGGTAAGATGCTTTTTATGTTGCATAAACACAGTCTCTGTAAAAGCCCTGACAATGGCAGCTTGTATGTTAACATTGTGTCAATGACATACTCTGATTGCAATCTGATCCACTGCCTGCCACACCTAACCAAACTCATGAGTTGTGGTTTGTAACTGATCAATATGGAGTTTTCTAAGAGTGAGTCCCACCCTTTTGTTTTGTTAGCACACTTTGAAGGTGATTATGAACATTTCCCTCAGACATTTAACCAATCACACTTCTTGTCCTTTAAAACCTACATACAGAAGAGCAGTCTCCTGAACTACTATACAGAAATTGTAATACAGAACTACGGATGTTATAAAATGTTATGGTTTGGAGTAAAACGTATTTTTATCTGTAAGTACAATGATTTGCCCCAAAAGTTTAATTTGTAAGCACTATGACCATAAGTCATTTGTGTAATTTGGATGCCAGGAATGAAATTGAGTCACAGGTAGGCCCAAGATGTATCAAAAAAAAAAAAAAAAAAAGCATCCTTTGTCAGCCTCCAAACTTGTGTTGTGTAGCTCCTGTTTTTATTATCTTTAGGGTTAGACAGAACTGACAAAACCCCCACCTCATTCAACACAAGGGCC
>NC_045740.1:26580006-26593198 GCF_008692095.1 Etheostoma spectabile | reverse complement strand
GCATCCTTGTCAGCTCCAAACTTGTGTTGTGTAGTCCTGTTTTTATTATCTTTAGGGTTAGACAGAAACTGACAAAACACAACAATCAACACAAGGTCCTTTTTTTTTTTTTTTTTTTTTTTTTGCCATCTGGAGATATCTACACTTTCAATCTTCCACAGCAGATAGTTTGCCCAACAAAGGTTCAAAGTTGATTGACAATGGCGTAAGATGTTGACTTGAAAAGCTTGTTTGTAAAGCTCAAGTATTAATGTAAACATCAGAGAGCATCCCTCAATAGGCATTTAACATTACTTTAAGCAGTACTTATACGGGGAGTTTTGAATTGGTTTAGCATTCTATTGATGATTGCTGTTTTTTTCTTGTGAGGTACACAATATTAAAAATACTAACATTTGGGTTAGAGCAGTAAATCAAGGTAACATCAGCCTATGAGATGTATTTTCAGTTATATGAAAGTGTGTGACAAGATTCATTTTGCCAGCATTCAGGCATAGAAAATTAAGTAACTACTGATTGATGACTTGTGTTGAACAACCTTCTGTTTCTTAGAGGACCATGTAATATCCACGTTCAAGAGGAATCCCTTGAGCAGAGCCTTTCGTCGGCCCAATGTTAATCTCACACCAATCACCTAATCAATCAGTACTGGATGCGCGTGAGCCACAAGGTCCGGCCTTCCTCTATGATCTGTACTCAGGTGATGGACAGAGAGCCCAGGTAACCCATCATCGCCGACCCGGACCTGCCGCACTTGTGTTGTTTCAAAAGCCAAACCCCCTCTCACACATGCAAACACATCTCTGCTGCTTTATCTGTCCCTTTTCTCGTAGTAGCCTAATGTTGTAGCTGCTATGCTGAGGTGTTACATAATGCTTGTGTGCGCTTTTGTTGTTGAAGAATGATAACCAACTGTTCTCCTTAACATACAGGGGATTACTGATGGGTTTGCACTCTTACATCTTGCCCTTGCAAGTTTGTATTCTCAGTTGAGTTCCCAAAATGCCGCACTAAGGTCATCTCAGTCCAGCTGATAAAGGACTAAGGCGGTCGGTCTGAAGATTCATTGGAAACCCAACCTAACCTGCTAGCTGCTGAAGTCAGTGAAATAAACCGGGTCTGTTGCTTTTTTTTTTTTTTTTTTTTTTTTAAAGTCAGATATTTAATCGGCGGCCCTTCTGATGTTGTACTGTTATTACTAGCAGTGGTAAAGCCATTAGAGAGGGCTGCATTGCCTATTAATTGGAGGAGGAAATGCACATCCTCCTTCATCTCATCCTCTTGTGTCCTCCATGTCCTGTCATTGTGTATCTCTCTTCTAGAGTACTGATAAACATGACTTCAAGACCAATCCCTTAGAGCAGGCCTTCAGAAGGCCCAATGTCAATCTGCGCTCTAATTCCTTTACAATCAGTACTGGACCACTGTCAGCCACACGCTGCCACCCTGATCTTGATGGCTATCTCAGGCTGACAGGCTCCAAGCCCCGGTAAGGTTGCAACGCCCACTGCACTTCCCCACCCCCCCTCGCCAGTCAGCCTCACCTTCCAAACGCACCTCCCCCCTACGGGTTTTTTTTTTTTCCTTTTTTCCTTCCTTCTTTCTTCTACTAGCCACAGGTTACGTGGGATGGTGGGAACAGGGAAGGGTCTTGGGCAAGCGAACAAAGTTTGCAGGTCTGTACTTCAACTGGACTTAGTGAAGAGTGTCATGACAACAAGATTTGGCTCAATTGGGGCATGTTTCCAGCTTTGCTCTGTTTTTGAGAATGTGCTTAAGAGTTTTATTTTTATTTTTTTATTCAAAGACTTCCTTTTTGTGAACAAGCCATGCCTTTAACATGACACCATCCGAAGCATCAGGGTACCTTTGGTTATTTAAAAAAGTTCATGTTGCCCTGATACAACCCTAGGCATGTTATATCACATTTGTGTTCTCTTTACTACAAGCTATAGGTTTTCAGACTTTAAACCCAATGCCGTGCCAACCATTACAAACAATACATCTTCATTGATTGAATATCACGTGGTGTTTGGCTGTCGAAATAATTTGGTGCGAGAGCTAATTCACATTCTATGGGTATGATGATGATGGTATGTCACCAGCTGTAATGTAACTAACTATCTCTGCCTCTGTGTGCTGATCAACATGCATGCCCTTTCCTTAAATCATTCACTAGAGGAACCAGAGTCATTTCAATCTGCCTCACTTAGTGTAAATGTTGAACGACGTAAATGGAACAGGACTGTCAATGGATTTAGTCCTTTTTTAATTTTTTAGTCATAACAAAATGAAATTGTTGCAACTATGCAATTAAATGTTGACTTGAACTATAATCAAAACTCACAATTACAAAAAGTGCACTTTGAAGACTCTAAAACCCTCGTATAACCCTCAATATAACGGGCACTGTGTTCTACATTCTCACCCCAGCACTCACACAACACTGGTTACTAGTTGTGAATGATCAGAAATACAGAAATGAAGTATGTTAACTGGATTCACTTGTGTGAACAGGATGCAATATTGTATATATTGGATGTCTGTGTCCCTGGGACAAAGCAAATCATTTTGTTTGTTGTTGAGACAAGATTATCTAGTCTACCCAAAATTATTAGTCTAAAGTTTAGGTCCATTTGACAGTGCACGTCTGTCTGGCTGCACACAAGCCAAATCCAGTTAGTCTCTTTAACTAAGTTTTATCAGTCACTGTCGTCAGAAGAATCACAGACCTAACTATGCAGTGCATCTGACAATTTGTAAAGTTATCATATAATTAAATAAAAATCTGATCACTTCGTGAACATTTTAGTGTGCACTTCAGTTTAATGATACAATTCTAAAACTGGTTACAAAGTGGGAGCATCCTCTCTGTTAAAGCTTAGCCGAACATGAAATTTCATATTCCATGAAAACTATTTAAAATTAGATTTTGTTGCTCTTCAGATGATTATTGAAGGGTTTAAATCGGCTACTCTTTCATAATTTTTTTCTGCTTAGTGTGAAATGATCGATGTTGAGACTAATAAACTTGCCCTGAAAGATTTGGTAAAACATTTTTGTGTTACTCCATCTTTGATGGTACTCCTCTAGTTCAAGTATTTGACTTCTGTTTCGCTCTTCCCTCCCAACAAAATGGAACCCTGTCCTGCTCTTTATCCATCGATCCTCCTCTAACTTTATCACGCTCAATTCCTCCCATATATTGCCAACCCTCCCCTCTCAATCCAACCAACCTCACTTATCACCACCTTCTCTATTTACCTTGCCACGCTATTCTCATACTCTTACTGTGTCATTCCTCTGTTTGCACTCTTCTGCATTGTCCCCTTATGTTTTGCCAATCTTGCCAACTTCTCTGGGCCTACGCTACCCTCACTTTTTATCCTTCCAATTTTCTTTTTCTCACACTATGCTTCTTTCCTCCCCCCCCATGTTTCTTTCACACCATCATAGAATGATGAAGACAATCACACGCCTCCACAAAGCCATGATGGTCTGGAGTATTTCACCAGTCATTGGGTGTGGAAACATGACAATGTAGGCATGCTGATTGCCCAGATGAGCCCAGAGGATAAGAAGGTATGGAGGACACAAATTACAGTGATCTTGTTGTATGGGGGAACAAAAACAAGTAAATTTGGTATTCCTCCCATCATTCACGCTTTGTCTTTTCATTGTCCGTCCACCCCACATACAACAGACATGTATACACTGAGGTTGGTAGACAGATTTACACTTGCTGTTGTCTGATGTAGGCTGGCTACAATAGTAGGTCCTTCATTTACAGTGACGTCAATTTTAAAGTGAACAGAGATGTTTTTCATAACTGTCAGAAGGAATCTGCATTGTGGAGGGCATGTTGGTGGATGGAAAGTGAGAGATTTTTTACTTTGTCCTTTTGACACAAGAGCTTTTGTTTACTACTGAGACGTTGTCAGTTTCTCTTGACCAAAGCATATTGATAACAAAATAATCAATACTACTATTGGTAAGTATAGAATGTGTTTTCAAATTTTGATTAATATTGATTTGTAGTGTTCTATACTGTTATTTTCAACTTGAAATTTTTGAGTAAAAGTATTTTATAGAGTGCTTTTCACAGACATAACATTCAAGATGATGCAAATATGAAACTGTACAAATACAAATATTTACGTTGTTGATGCCTATTGATACCAGCCATAAGTCACCAAATCAATAAAGTTACAGCTCAATAATGCATGTCATGTTGAGACGTACTTGTCAATCGCTGGAAGAACATGACATTTTAAAATTAATTGAAAATGCTCGGTTTTATTTCTGTAGGTGTTTAATTTGATGTGGTCAGCTCCACTGGGCGGAGTACATGGAAAGCTACTGTATGGGCACAGAAATATGTCCTCAATGAAGAGCTGTCGGGCCTGCCTGCTGCACGCAAACACCTCAACAAGTAAGAGTGGAATCAATCAGCTATTCTGCCAACACTACAGACACAGTGACACATGGGTATGTAGTAGCTCTTATAGACTGCTGCATTCTCTGTAGAGAGTAGTCCTCTAGGTCACCATACAGTGGGTAAATCTCTACCCACTGTTTGACACAACATACTGTACAATGTAATGAAATTCTATCTCTGCATTTAATCCATCCTAAGCGTTAGGAGCAGTAGTCAAGTACAGTGCCCGGGAAATATCCTTGAGATTAAGTTGTTCATCCTCCCTTAACTTTGAGGTCTTTACATTTGTCGGAAATGAGGTTTTTTCAGCCTAATTCTCAGATTGTCATTCTGAGTGGATAGTACAGTCGGAGTGGCAGTAAATCCCTTTGTACAAAACTCATGTGAATAATTCAGCACCCAGAACTTGCACGGCATTAGCTTTTTTTTTTTTTTTTTTTTTTTTTTTTTTGCCATTCTGGAGATATCTACACTTTCAATCTTCCACAGCAGATAGTTTGCCCAACAAAGGTTCAAAGTTGATTGACAATGGCGTAAGATGTTGACTTGAAAAGCTTGTTTGTAAAGCTCAAGTATTTAATGTAAACATCAGAGAAGCATCCCTCAATAGGCATTTTAACATTACTTTAAAGCAGTACTTTATACGGGGAGTTTTGAATTGGTTTAGCATTCTATTGTATTGCTGTTTATTTTATCTTGTGAAGTACACAATATTAAAATATACTAACATTTGGGTTAGATGCAGTAAATCAAGGTAACATCAGCCTATGAGATGTATTTTCAGTTTAATGAAAAGTTGTGACAAGATTCATTTTGCCAGCATTCAGGCATAGAAAATTAAGTATAACTACTGATTGATGACTTGTGTTGAACAACCTTCTGTTTCTTAGAGTACCATGTAATATCCACGTTCAAGAGGAATCCCCTTGAGCAGGCCTTTCGTCGGCCCAATGTTAATCTCACATCCAATCACCTAATCAATCAGTACTGGATCGCCGTGAGCCACAAGGCTCCGGCCTTCCTCTATGATCTGTACCTCAGGCTGATTGGACGAGAGCCCAGGTAACCTCATCATCGCCGACCCGGACATGCCGCACTTGTGTTGTTTCAACGCCCAAACCCCCTCTCACACATGCAAACACACATCTCTGCTGCTTTAATCCTGTCCCTTTTCTCGTAGTAGCCTAATGTTGTAGCTGCTATGCTGAGGTGTTACATAATGCTTGTGTGCCGTTTTGTTGTTGAAGAATGTATAACCCAACTGTTCTCCTTAACATACAGGGGATTACTGATGGGTTCTGCACTCTTTACATCTTGCCCTTTGCAATGTTTGTATTCTCAGTTGAGTTCCCAAAATGCCAGCACTAAGGTCATCTCAGTCCAGCTGATAAATGGACTAAGGCGGTCTTGGTCTGAAGATTCATTTGGAAACCCAACCTAACCTGCTAGCTGCTGAATTGTCAGTGAAATAAACCGGGTCTGTTGCTTTTTTTTTTTTTTTTTTTTTAAGTCATATTTAATCGCGGCCCTTCTGATGTTGTACTGTTATTACTAGCAGTGGTAAAGCCTTAGAGAGGGGCTGCATCTTCCTATAATTGAGGAGGAAATGCACATCCCCTTCATCTCATCCTCTTGTTCCTCCATGTCCTGTCATATGTGTATCTCTCTCTACAGAGTACTGTAAAAATGACCTCAAGACCAATCCCTTAGAGCAGCCTTCAGAAGGCCCAATGTCAATCTGCGCTCTAATTCCTTACTAATCAGTACTGGACCACTGTCAGCCACACGCTGCCACCCTGATCTATGATGGCTATCTCAGGCTGACAGGCTCCAAGCCCCGGTAAGGTTGCAACTGCCCACTGCACTTCCCCACCCCCCCTCGCCAGTCAGCCTCCACCTTTCCAAACGCACCCTCCCCCATACGGTGTTTTTTTTTTTTTCCTTTTTTCCTTCCTTCTTTCTTCTCACTAGCCACAGGTTACGTGGGATGGTGGGAACAGGGAAGGGTCTTGGGCAGAAGAAACAAAGTTTGCAGTGTCTGTACTTCAACTGGACTTAGTGAAGAGTGTCATGACAACAAGATTTGGCTACAATTGGGGCATGTTTCCAGCTTTGCTCTGTTTTTGAGAATGTGCTTAAGAGTTTTTATTTTTATTTTTTTTTATTCAAAGACTTCCTTTTTGTGAACAAGCCATGCCTTTAACATGACACCCATCCGAAGCATCAGGGTACCTTTTGGTTATTTAAAAAAGTTCATGTTGCACTGAATACAACCCCTAGGCATGTTATATCAACATTTGTGTTCTCTTTACTACAAGCTATAGGTATTTCAGACTTTAAACCCAATGCCGTGCCAACCATTACCAAACAATACATCTTCATTGATTGAATATCACGCGGTGTTTGGCTGTCTGAAATAATTTTGGCTGAGTAGCTAATTCACATTCTATGGGTATGATTGATTTGATTGGGTATGTCACCAGCTGTAATGTAACTAACTATCTCTGCCTCTGTGTGCTGATCAACATGCATGCCCTTTCCTTTAAATCATTCACTAGAGGAACCAGAGTCATTTCAATCTGCCTCACTTAGTGTAAATGTTGAACGACGTAAATGGAACAGGACTGTCAATGGATTTAGTCCTTTTTTTAATTTTTTTAGTCATAACAAATTGAAATTGTTGCAACTATGCAATTTAAATGTTGACTTGAACTATTAAGTTCAAAACTCACTAAATTACAAAAAGTGCACTTTGAAGACTCTAAAACCCTCGTATAACCCTCAATATAACGGGCACTGCTGTTCTTACATTCTCACCCCAGCACTCACCACAACACTGGTTACTAGTTGTGAATGATCAGAAATACAGAAATGAAGTATGTTAACTGGATTCACTTGTGTGAACAGGATGGCAATATTGTATATATTGGATGTCTGTGTCCCTGGGACAAAGCAAATTCATTTTGTTTGTTGTTGAGACAGATTATCTAGTCTACCCAAAATTATTAGTCTAAAGTTTAGGTCCATTTGACAGTGCACGTCTGTCCTGGCCTGCACACAAGCCAAATCCAGTTAGTCTCTTTAACTAAGTTTTATCAGTCACTGTCGTCAGAAGAATCACAGACCTAACTAATTGCAGTGCTATGACAATTTGTAAAGTTAATCATATAATTAAATAAAAATCTGAATCACTTCTGTGAAACATTTTTAGTGTGCACTTCAGTTTAATGATACAATTCTAAAACTGGTGTACAAAAGTGTGAGCATCCTCTGTTAAAGCTTAGCCGAACATGAAATTTCATATTCCATGAAAACTATTTAAAATTAGATTTTGTTGCTCTTCAGATGATTATTGAAGGGTTAAAATCGGCTTACTCTTTTCATAATTTTTTTCTGCTTAGTGTGAAATGATCGATGTTGAGACTAAATTTAAACTTGCCCTGAAAGATTTGGTAAAACATTTTTGTGTTACTCCATCTTTGATGTTTACTCCTCTAGTTCAAGTATTTGACTTCTGTTTCTGCTCTTCCCTCCCAACAAAATGGAACCCTGTCCTGCTCTTTATCCATCGATCCTCCTCTAACTTTATCACGCTCAATTCCTCCCATATATTCTGCCAACCCCTCCCTCTCAATCCAACCAACCTCACTTTATCCCACCACCTTCTCTATTTACCTTGCCACGCTATTCTCATACTCTTACTGTGTCATTCCTCTGTTTTGCAACTCTTCTGCATTGTCCCTCTTATGTTTTGCCAATCTTGCCAACTTTTCTCTGGCCCTACGCTACCCTCACCTTTTTATCCATTCCAATTTTCTTTTTCTCCACCTTATTGCTTCTTTCCTCCCCCCCCATGTTTCTTTCACACCCATCATAGAATGATGAAGACAATCACACGCCTCCACAAAGCCATGATGGTCCTGGAGTATTTCACCAGTCACTCCTGGGTGTGGAACAATGACAATGTAGGCATGCTGATTGCCCAGATGAGCCCAGAGGATAAGAAGGTATGGAGGACACAAATTACAGTGATCTTGTTGTATGGGGGAACAAAAACAAGTAAATTTGGTATTCCTCCCATCATTCACGCTTTGTCTTTTCATTGTCCGTGTCCACCCCACCATACAACAGACATGTATACACTGAGGAGTTGGTAGACAGATTTACCACTCTGCTGTTGTCTGATAGTAGGCTGGCTACAATAGTAGGTCATTCATTTACAGTGACGTCAATTTTAAAGTGAACAGAGATGTTTTTCATAACTGTCAGAAGGAATCTGCATTTGTGGAGGGCATGTTGGTGGATGGAAAGTGAGAGATTTTTACTTTGTCCTTTTGACACAAGAGCTTTTGTTCTACTACTGAGACGTTGTCAGTCGTTCTCTTGACCAAAGCATATCTGATAACAAAATAATCAAATACTATATTGGTAAGTATAGAATAGTGTTTTCAAATTTTAGATTAATATTGATTTGTAGTGTTCTATTTACTGTTATTTTCAACTTGAATATTTTTTTGAGTAAAATGTATTTATAGAGTGCTTTTCACAGACATAACATTCAAGATGATGCATATATTGAAACTGTACAAAATACAAAATATTTACGTTGTTGATGCCTATTGATACCAGCCATAAGTCACCAAATCAATATAAAGTTACAGCTCAAATAATGCATGTCATTGTTGAAGACTGTACTTGTCAATCGCTGGAAAGCTGACATTTTAAAATTAATTGAAAATGCTTCGGTTTTATTTCTGTAGGTGTTTAATTTTGATGTGCGTCAGCTCCACTGGGCGGAGTACATGGAAAGCTACTGTATGGGCACCAAGAAATATGTCCTCAATGAAGAGCTGTCGGGCCTGCCTGCTGCACGCAAACACCTCAACAAGTAAGAGTGGAATCAAATCAGCTATTCTGCCAACACTACAGACACAGTGACACATGCTGTATGTAGTGAGCTCTTATAGACTGCTGCCATTCTCTGTAGAGAGTAGTCCTCTAGGTCACCATACAGTGGGTAAATCTCTACCCACTGTTTGACACATACATACTGTACAATGTAATGAAATTCTATCTCTGCATTTAATCCATCCTAAGCGTTAGGAGCAGTAGTCAAGTACAGTGCCCCGGGAAATATCCTTGAGATTACTGTTGTTCATCCCTCCATTAACTTCTGATGTCATTTACATTTGTCCGGAAATGAGGGTTTTTTCAGCCTAATTCTTCAGATTGTCATTCTGAGTGGATAGTACAGTCGGAGTGGCAGTAAATCCCACTTTGTACAAAACTCATGTGAATAATTCAGCACCCAGAAACTTGCAAGGAATTAGAGAGGGCATGAATTAAATATGATGCATCTGTGTAAAGAAACCTGGCCTTGAGTATTACGTATTATGTTCCAAATAAACTTAAACTAGCGGACCAAAAACTTGCAGCACTTTTTTTTTTTTTTTTACATATTTTTATTTCATTTACTCAATCGTGATTGTGTTTTTTCCCAGGCTGAGGAACATCCGCTATACCTTCAACACCATCCTGGTGGTGTTCATCTGGCGTGTCTTCATCGCCCGATCCCAGATGGCCAGAAACATCTGGTACTTTGTGGTGAGCCTCTGCTTCAAATTCCTCTCCTACTTCAGAGCTTCCTCCACCATGAGATAATAAGCCTTGAAGAGGCAAAGGGGCAAAGAAATGAAGAAACCTTGGCAGTGGACGTTTAGAGGTTCCTGAGCTCAAAGCCCTTAAAATGTTCTCATGCTGTCTGTCTCTGGCCCCGTGTTTCCCCTGACACTCGAGGATTTAATGGAACCGTTAAACCCATGAACACAGACCGAGCTACTGGACGAGCCTGGAGAGTCCACAGCAGTCTAAATGTTGCATATCTTGGGTCCATCTAACCTGATCTCTTGCATTTCACAAAACCGAGGGCATGGATTCATCTCACAATGACCATTGCTTAGACTCGCAGCACCTTGACTAGTTAAAGAAGCAGGACCCCACACCCTTATTCTGTTTATTTCCAGTCAGTCGGGTGCTGTGCCAGTTTTACTGCTGCTTTCTTTAAGCTCCAGGGCAACCAAACCTGCGCTGTCTCGTCTGTCTGCTTGCCTGACTTCCTGCCTGCAAAACAAAGCTATGCGTTGTATGATGCTCTGCTGCACAAATCTTTAGCTGGTTTTGAGTTAGTCCAGGCTTCTCCTTATGTGATCTTTCATTGAAAAATAAGTACTCAAACTGCTATGTAAGTTATTTTTCACTTGAAAACACAACTCAACACTCTTGTCTTTTTCTTGTTTTTATTCCTCCCTTGATGTTTGTGTGGTTCTTGTCAATTTTCTGCTACTTATGTCTACTGAAATGTTTTAAAAGCCTGTTACAAAATGTATCATACACAGGATTAGGGTTTTCATGTGACTGCAGTTTTACAACAGATACTCCCACCTGAGCCGGTTTTGCACGTTTAGTTGGCAGCAGTTGAATGATTCTCTACTGACTCAGTTGAGTCTCGTTCAGGGACAGGCTCGCCTAGAAATCATGTTCAAACTGCCTTGCCCTTCAAACCACACCGCCAAGACCAAAGCCATTTCAACCAATTAGACAGTTGCACTGGCTGCTGGGTGTAAAGAGAAAGTTGACATTGCAGGGGCTGAAGGGAGCGCACTCGTACTGACCTGGGCCCCACCAAGAGTTGTCATTGGCTGTCTTTTACTCTTCCTGCTTGAACACTCAACAGCAATGCACTCCCCAGTGAACTGCAGTGGCTAGTTCCCTATTTACAACCAAGCACAATGTAGATTGTAATACAATGGCTTTATCCAGTGCCTACAAACTGATTGTTGTTGCATCAGCAGATCTTGCAAATCAAGTTTCTTCTACAAGTTTATTTTTTTTGTGTGTCATTTGGTCTTGAGCTGTTTTTGCCAAAAAACTCTTGGCTAACAGCCTCATAGCTCAGTAGAGGGTACAGGTGGAGTTAAGAGGAGAAATGGTGTCACCATTTGGTTTCTTTTTCTCCATTATGCTTGTGCATTTAAACCTTTTATTACTGATTTACATATTTTGTTGATATACAATGTCATGACTTTTATTAATTGGTCAGCTAGTACACTTAATTTCAGATAGCTCCAACTGTAGCCCACCATCTTTTTGAAAGGTTCATGTTACTTTAGTATTTTCCTCTTTAGTAATTCTTATGGGTCATGGGTTTGTCATGTTACTGGTTCATTAACTTAAATCTTAATTGCTTTTGTAAATATATGTAGGATTTGTCATGTGCTTATGCTGTTTACAACCGGCGGCTGTTAAACTCTTGGACTATTCTGTTGCCTTCATCATTCTGTTTTGTTACATAAGAAATGTGTCTTTTATACAAGAAATGTTGGCTTGTTAGAGAATTGGCAACATGAGCCAAGACATTTTGCATAAATTTCTTTCAGTTTTCATAGCAACTGAACCTTCTTGCCATATAAGTCCTTTACTAACGTACATGAGGTTAACCTGTGCACATTTGTCTTGTCTGTTACCTATTTCTCGGGCACACTACAATGTTGAGAGCAGCGTTTGACCATGTGCTCATCTTCGGTTGTGCTTGCATGTGTCTTGGGCCATAGCAGCTTTAAACACCTACATGTACGTCTAGTAGTGTATGTCCTGGATTACAAATGTTTAAGCTTCAATGGTGTTTGTATTAATCACCTGCAGCAAAGTAGTTTTTTTTACTTCTCTGGCTTGTTTTTGTGGCTCAAAGATTGTTGCTCCTATTTAACATGGTCAACACAAAATGGGTCCATATGCTTAAGCTGTACTAGTATACAAAATGTTTGTTTCTTAGATTGATTTGCATTAAGACTTGTTACAGTATGTCAATTTTTCAATGTGTTCATGTGGTTCTCGAGGTGATCATTTTTCTCCATTGCTTCTGCTTTAAGCATGAGGAGCGAACAGTAACCTATACTGTTCTTTCAGAAGGAAAAGGAGTTTTTGCCACAGGCATTGTCAATGTGAAACTAAAAAAAAAATCAATGGGTGCCTTTTGTTTGTAAACCAAAAAATAAGGAATAAACTGTTTGATCCTGATTACGAGATTTGATTTCTTTTGAGTAGAACGTCACTATGTAAGACCATAAAACAAATAATTAGTCTGAATCTGTTGAGCTGACCGGATTCCTGTGGTAGCGTAGCAGTTATTAAATTACTTGTATTTCCCCAGGACAATTATCAGTGACATGGTAACCTTTTTACCTTTGCACATTTCTGTATTTGGTTTCAAGTCTGAAACTTTGAGTGGGGTTGGCTGTGGATCCTTATAACATAAAAGCTATGAAAGATCAGTTGGTGTGTAACTGTATATACAGGCGCCGGTAGCATGAATACTGGTTCACATAAATGCTGTTGTGTCTGATCCGTTGCCCTCATTTTACTCTGGTTGCTAAGCAAACGTGACACTGGAGATTGTGTCTGGGTATTGTTTCACACTTGAGGTTTTTCTTACTGCAAGTGAAGTTAAGGACAGCACAAAATCAAACCTCATTTCAGTGAACAAGGGATTCTTACTTTACCCAGCTCTTGGAAAACAAAAATAAACTAAAATTAACCAACAAAAACAAGTAGCATTCATTCAAGTAGTGCAGGGTCTGTTTAAAATAAATCATTAGACACAAATATTACAATCTCTAAAATGTTAACATAGTAGTTAAGCACAACTGTCCACGGCTTCTCCACTGTGAGGATCATGGCCGCGGGAACTAGGGGTGC
>NC_045740.1:26577626-26579996 GCF_008692095.1 Etheostoma spectabile | reverse complement strand
GGGTGCTGCAGCACCCCCTAACAAAAGGACAACAACTACAACCATAATTTTAAACATTTATTTTTAATTGATTTTTAATATAAATCTAATCCCTTTCATTAGAAAATGTGTAATGTAATTTTTAAATTTAAGTAAGAGAAACAGTTCGATTAGAATGAATCTGCCAATTTTGTCAAGAGTGAGGCGGGCTGCTTGCCTCCGCTGATGAGTGAGGAGAGTTGTGGGAACTTTCCCGGCGGGTCAACAGTACAGAAGTTTGCTAGCTATGGCACAAAAGCGCATTTTAGATTTCTTTATAAATCAACCAGAGGCTAAAAAGCCTAAAAGATCGGAGGCAGAAAACTCAGCAACTGTAACCAAAAGAAGTAGCAGCAGCAGCAGCAGCACCTCTCCACCTCCACACTCCCAGAGCGACCTGCTAGCAACAGACGACCAGGCAGCTAATGTTGTTAGCCGAGCTAGCAGCACCTCACCTCCACACTCCCAGAGCGACCTGCTAGCAACAAACCACCAGGCATCTGTTTTTAGCCGAGCCAGCAGCAGCACCTCACTTCCACACTCCCAGAGCGACCTGCTTGCAACAGACGACCAGGCAGCTAATGTTGTTAGCCGAGCTAGCAGCACCTCACCTCACACTCCCAGAGCGACCTGCTAGCAACAGACGACCAGGCAGCTATGTTGTTAGCCGAGCTAGCAGCACCTCACCTCCCACCCCCAGACGACCGCTAGCAACAAACCACCAGGCATCTGTTTTTAGCCGAGCCAGCAGCAGCCCTCACTTCCACACTCCCAGAGCGACCTGCAGCAACAGACGACCAGGCACTAATGTTGTTAGCCGAGCTAGCAGCACCTCACCTCCACACTCCCAGAGCGACCTGCTAGCAACAAACCACCAGGCAGCTAATGTTGTTAGCCGCAGCAGCAGCACCTCACTTCCACACTCCCAGAGCGACCTGCTAGCAACAGACGACCAGGCAGCTAATGTTGTTAGCCGAGCTAGCAGCACCTCACCTCCACACTCCCAGAGCGACCTGCTAGCAACAAACCACCAGGCAGCTAATGTTGCCGAGCTAGCAGCACCTCACCTCCACACTCCAGAGCGACCTGCTAGTACAAACCACCGGCATCTGTTTTTAGCCGAGCCAGCAGCAGCACCTCACTTCCACACTCCCAGAGCGACCTGCTAGCAACAGACGACCAGGCAGCTAATGTTGTTAGCCGAGCTAGCAGCACCTCACCTCCACACTCCCAGAGCGACCTGCTAGCAACAAACCACCAGGCAGCTAATGTTGTTAGCCGAGCTAGCAGCAGCACCTCACCTCCACACTCCCAGAGCGACCTGCTAGCAAAAGACGACCAGGCAGCTAATGTTGTTAGCCGAGCTAGCAGCACCTCACCTCCACACTCCCAGAGCGACCTGCTAGCAACAAACCACCAGTTAGCTAATGTTGTTAGCCGAGCTAGCAGCAGCCAGGCAGCCGCGGAGGGAACTCCGTACTGCAGCCACTGGGTCACACTTTTCCTGGTAGACGTTTTGGAGATGAGGATTTTTTTTTTTGTGTTATGACTGCAACACAAGGTAAGAATGCTGGTTTATTATTATGCTGCTGTCAGGCAGTAAATCGGCATCAACTGTTCAGTGACAGTTCAACTGAAAGTTTATACAAATTATTAGAGATAATTGTGTTTTTTACATTTGTGTAAAGCCTTCATATTGGAAAACCAGAATGAGGTTGCACCTTTATTTAATTATCCTATCATATTGTTATAAAATAATTAGACCCTGTTAAGAACTGTTGATACATACGGCCCAATATCTTTATACTTTATATTTGCTATTGGTGTGCTACAAAAACTTAAGGCTGCATTTCTCTATTTCAATGTTTGTTTTAGAACTGACTGGCTTGCTTCAATTTCATTTTATTTAATATAACTCAGTGATGTGTTTAGTGGCTCTGTTTTTTTAACCTGTAGTAGGCCTATTCTGTGCCATTGTTGCAGCCGTGTGCCTATATATCCTGCATTACCTGTGCCTAGTTGGTCCTGTCTTGTACTATGAACTTTATTCTTGTTTTTATAATTGTGGAACGTGTAGCCTACATGTGTTAGTTTTATTATCAAAGCCTTAGGACTGTTTTGACACCATAAAGTGCCTTTGTTTTAATAAAGAGTCTTTATCTTGACAGTAGGCCTATGGGTATAAAAAAGAAAATTATTTGGTTAATTAACCAAATATGAATTGAAAATAATAGACCGGTCTATTATTTTCTGGTGTTTCCGGGTCAGTAGCCTATGGCAGGCTAATTATGGTCTTGGATAGGCTATTTATAATGAATTGAAAATCTATACAGTGAAATAAATTGTGATGGA
>NC_045740.1:26577495-26577616 GCF_008692095.1 Etheostoma spectabile | reverse complement strand
TGTGTGGTGGTTGACTTTGGCTGAAAACGTCACTGGAAATTTGTCAGCACCCCTAATTCAAAATATGTTCCTGCGGCTCTGGGCCCCTTTGGTGCAGAGCTCCTGTACCATGGTTATAGAT
>NC_045740.1:26577386-26577485 GCF_008692095.1 Etheostoma spectabile | reverse complement strand
CATGTCAACAAGTTCGAGTGTGAATTTCCCCTCATCAATGGAAGGGACCACTTTCTTTGCACTTGCGGATAAGTCCCCTTCTATTGCAACAGTGAACGG
>NC_045740.1:26577139-26577376 GCF_008692095.1 Etheostoma spectabile | reverse complement strand
AAAACGGCCACCTCTGTGGGCAGAACAAGTCCATCCAATGGACCAGCAAAGTTCTTTTTCAGGCTCGCAATGAAATCTGTCATCACATCCGTGATTTGTGGAGGGGATGAGATGCATTTGCGGAGTGTCGGAAAATGCAGCATTCGGCCTGTGCTCAAATCAGTTTTGAAAAGGTCCAGTTTAACTTGGAATGCGCGCAGTTGTTTGTTTGGTGTTTGAATATGTCGCTCAGAAAGC
>NC_045740.1:26577011-26577129 GCF_008692095.1 Etheostoma spectabile | reverse complement strand
CATGAAGTTGTCGTCCAGTATGCGACTCTAGTGCGTTTCTGCCTTTTTTTTCGCTTGCTGCTGCGGAGGAGGAAAGTTATGATCTCCTCTGAGACCACAGAAACGCTCCAGTGCTTTG
>NC_045740.1:26576803-26577001 GCF_008692095.1 Etheostoma spectabile | reverse complement strand
GGACAGCCACCTCACGTCATTATGCAAAAGCAGGTTGTGGTGCTCAGCAGTCATTTCTGACAGCAGCATGCAGAATAAGCGGTGTTGGAGGCTTGATGTGGAGCAAATAAAATTAATTGTAGCCATCACGCTGTCAATACGAGTATTTGAAACATGCATAATTTACGTCCACTTTAACTTGCTAGCAGTGTTTTTCCT
>NC_045740.1:26576626-26576793 GCF_008692095.1 Etheostoma spectabile | reverse complement strand
GGCAGTGCTGCATTTATTGGCAACAGTTTTGCGTTACCCACATGCACAAACCACAAATGCCTTACCGCACATATGCATTGTGATGGCTACAGGTGTGTCGTACGATGGGCAGTGTGCAATTTGTTAGCTGGTGGCAGGCAAATCACACTGTGATCTGTACTGTGGAA
>NC_045740.1:26576310-26576616 GCF_008692095.1 Etheostoma spectabile | reverse complement strand
TAACAATTTAAAACATTTAGCGGCTATAATTCGCAACAAATTGATGTTTTTCTCATTTGTAGGGCGTAATATTGGGACGCCAAAGACTGCGCATGATGGACCCACTAGGACAATTAAAAGAAAGGCCAAGAAGACCCTTAGGAATAAAATAAGGGTCCCTAAAATTGAACACCCAAACACCTCTAGGGGGGATGTTGACGTGAGAGGAGGGAAGAGGACACGATTTGACCTTGTCAAGCATGACATGGAGACGGCGTCCTGCTCAGCAGATACTGGTAGGCTGGGAGCTGATCATGTGAAATTACT
>NC_045740.1:26576148-26576300 GCF_008692095.1 Etheostoma spectabile | reverse complement strand
TATACCTCTATCGTTTTACTGAACATGAGGATCAGGACAGTCATGAAATAACTAACTTAAAGTAGCAATATGTAAGTGATACATAAGTAAAAGTTCCGCATTCAAACATTTTAAAGTACAAGTACCTTTAGAATCATACCTAAGTACAGTAT
>NC_045740.1:26576013-26576138 GCF_008692095.1 Etheostoma spectabile | reverse complement strand
AAATTATCTTAGTTTCTTCTATTGACTGGGTTCAAATTTAATGGATTGATTATTACAGAAATGTCCAACTGGGAAATTGGTATATTGGTCTAAATACACTTTGGTTCACCTGAATTACAAAGGAA
>NC_045740.1:26575905-26576003 GCF_008692095.1 Etheostoma spectabile | reverse complement strand
CTTCTCTCTAGTGGTATCTTTGAAGATAATTTTGGATTTTCCGCTCAAATAAATACCACCAGAGGACAGTGAGAAATACTGTTTTTGATAAAGTCTTG
>NC_045740.1:26574688-26575895 GCF_008692095.1 Etheostoma spectabile | reverse complement strand
TAAAAACTTTATACAGAACCAGGCTTACTGTTTCTTTATTATAAGTTAGGCTCCAGCTCCGGCGGCAGAGCATTAAAGATTCATATGTACCGTTACCGAATGATGGTCTGTTCTGTCATCTACTTATTGTAGTGACTGTGTCTTTGACTTTCAACAAGCAGTTTTTTTTATTTCATGGATCCAGGATACTATGCATTTTGATAAAGTTCCCCTGGCCTTTGGAATTAAAATAGCCCCCTCACATCATCACGTACCATTGACCATACTTTATTTTATTTAAATTTTTTCATTCCTTTTTTAAAAGTTAAAAATGTGCCCGTCTTTGATGGGAATTTAACATAGGGGTGTATAAACTTATCCTCCCTGTATTTTAAGGAAGGACATTTACAATACATCATTACAGTATATTCTTCTCCACTACAACTTACTATTTCAAAGGTAAATATTGTACTTTATTAATGTATATCAATATTTTCCATTCGACTGTAGCTGCCATCTTTCATGGGACCCATGTGAGCACGGTTTCCATAGGAACGCAGTTGTCAAATCTAAATTTTCTGTTGCATGACTAAAACAACTTTTGATAGTTCATTCCCAAGGTTATTTTGTAAAGGCACCGCCCGGCTGTTAGCGCCGCCCATGACAATTGTCATTGGTTTAAAGACATGCCAATAAACCACATCTCGGAATGCTGTGTGGACTAGCCAGACCCTCCTACTTTCATTTTTACATTTTTTATTTTTTTTAAGAAAATAGAAAGAGAACAAGATTTCTACTCCTTTTGTAGTCAAATCTCACGTGCACTGAATGCTTCACTATAATATTGACTTAATATGACTTTCCAAGTCAAATGCCTTACGTACCAAGTATTTTTTATTTATTATGCCTTTTCCTGTTTTTTTTCTGTACTTGGCAAAATAGGCTACCATACTCTCAGGACCAGTACGCCCACCTGGCTTTATTTTAGAAAGCAACTCATCCTGGAACACCACTGAAATTAACCCTCCTCGCCGCACATAACAAACTTCTGCTACTACAAAAACAATAATACAACTACATGGAATAGACTAAACCCTTAATGACAACCAACAGGAAGAAACATCTGATTTCGTCACTGTTGCTCAGTGGTAGAGCGGTTGCCTGCCAATCGGAAGGTTGGTAGTTCAATCCCTGGCGCCGCAGGCCCATGTCAAAGTGTCCTTGGGCA
>NC_045740.1:26574553-26574678 GCF_008692095.1 Etheostoma spectabile | reverse complement strand
CCCCGAGTTGCCCCCGATGCTGCGTGAAAATGTGTGTGAGTGTTTATCTCTTGAGCAGGTGGCACCTTGTACGGCAGCCTCAGTCACAGTGTGTGAATGGTTCCTGTATGATGTAAAAGCGCTTT
>NC_045740.1:26571360-26574543 GCF_008692095.1 Etheostoma spectabile | reverse complement strand
TTGTTAAGACTAGAAAAGTGCTATATAAATACAGTACATTTACATTCTTGTCTTAGTTACAATTGTTTTGTTTTTTATCTCACTTTCTTTTTATGATGCACTTAGCATTGTCTGTGAAGGTCTCAATTGCCATTTACCTTACTGGTACCTTATCTCAGTGCACTGATAAATTGCTTTTGATACTTCTGGCTTTACATCTTCACAGACATTAAAGGCCTTCAAAACTCTCTAATCCTCTGAAGTAAAGCTAAAGACAAATGCTGTGAGACTGATCTAAGATACGACTTTGTGTGTGAGGGAGGAACTATCTGAATACAATTTATAGTTCTCTTGTGAAGCTTTACAGGGACAGAAAAACTAAAAGACAATATGCAGTTACTCGTTCTAACTGAATGATTGACAGTTGGGCTCTCTCCACGTTGCTATTCAATATGTGGGTCATGAGATGCTGAAAACAGGCATACAGTGATAGGAGCCCTCAGTGTTTTATGATCTTGTCTGCAACACCTGGCAACAGCCGCGTGGCAACAGCCGCGTGGCAACTGCGGCCCAGCAACCACGCTAAGCTCTGAGTCACAACTGGCCCTGCACACCCAGTAGGGCCTTTGCCACTGGGCTGCTGCATACACAGGGGCTTACAGGGCTTAGAATGGGAACCCAGAGGCAGAACACAAACACTCCCACATCCTCTCACTTTTGTACTATATCTGTTAAAGTATGTCAATAACAAGGCTTTTTAGCAGTAGGAAGTAGCCCAATATTTTGGGTCATTTTTGTATACGTAGCTTGATACTTTATTGCCAACACAATAGAAATTCAATCTATAACCATGGAT
Organism: Etheostoma spectabile; assembly: GCF_008692095.1. Lineage (NCBI taxonomy): Eukaryota > Metazoa > Chordata > Actinopteri > Perciformes > Percidae > Etheostoma > Etheostoma spectabile. Next base: position 26,573,708 of record NC_045740.1, on the reverse strand, counting down.
ACTGAAGTGATGCAATCCAATACATTGGCAGGGAAAAGAAGTAAGTACCTAAAGCACCATTGTCTGAAGTTGGAATGTTTTGTGATTTGTTGCCGAGTCAGTTTCAGAATGCAAATTACATATACATCCTGGGTGTTAAGATGCTATCCCTCACTGCGCAGTTTTGGAAGCTCTCCTCTTTTGGTTTCCTCCTAGTTCACATCAGATGTACTTATGTGCAACGTAAAGGAAAAGCACATCTTAATCAAACACCTTCATGGACAGAAAATATACTAAACTGTCATTACGCATAATTTGTAACATGAATATTCTACTTTGTAACATTCATGTTAGACCAGTGCAGAGTAATGTTATTTTAATGCAGCAATAACACCCTTTTGCAGGTTTAGGCCTTTGAATTAAGCTAGCTATCCTAGCTAGTCTTGAGTAAATCTTATTTAGACAAATGGGCCTTCTTGAGGGTAGCGGTAAGCATATATGTCTAAAGTTACATATGACAGATTTTACCTTTGATTTCACGTGACGCTTCAATGTGTGTGTTTTGCTAACTATTTATTCTGGCTGTGAGGCCTCCTGTCAGACCTCCACAGCCCTGTCAGTGCTGGAGTACCACACAGCTAGCATATGGAAATGTACACCATGACTTCACCTGGAAATCCCAGACAGCTAGTAATGACAACAACACTGTAAGCACATCCACTCGTGCTGTGCAATACTGCACAATTTGGTATTGATCCGATAATAAGTAAATACGGGGCCAGTATCAATCTCAGATACCAATATGATACAATACTTTTTAATAACTACGGTGGATGCATCCTCAAATTGCTGAATCTGAATGAATTTGTAATGACCTGAATGTCAAAAACAGGAACCCAGAAGTAGACCAGGAAGAGGTGAGTATAAATGATAAGGTGAGTATTTATTTGAAATGGCAATGTAGCAACAGGTAAGTCCAGAAGGTAGACAGTGGATGGAACAGGTGGTTGGAGGATTAGTGCAAGTCCAGGAATGTAGTTGAAGTAGACGGCTAATCAGGAATTTCTAATGGAGATGATACTGCAGACAGAGAAACAGGAGGCAGATTAGCAGTAGGCAAACTGAGAAAAAGCAACAGACTTTCAAAAAATAACAAGAGGCTAAAGACGAACATACTGATTACGCTAACAATCCGGCAGGGAATGGATGTCAGGTCACGGATTAAATGGAGCAGAGGTGGTGATCCGGACCAGGTGTGCAGATTGCAGATGACAGCAGGTATCTGTAGTGGAGAATCAGCTGTGATGTGTTCAGGAGACTCTGGACAAACAGATATTGGTTTAGAGCAACACAAAACAGCGGCTACACAAGATCATAATGCTGGAGTCATAACACTATAAGTGGTTCGGGGATTTTTCCTTTGGATTGTTAAAACTCAGGACAGAATATTTACAAAGTTATATGAATTTGTTGTGTTAACATTGTATCTTACAGCCTTTGTACAAATGATACAGCTTGCCGTTGTTTAATTTTTGGCCTGAAAACACAGCCACACAGTGCTCCTCTTCCTCTCTGCTATTCTCGTCTCTGTCCTGCTTGTGTGTGTGTGTGTGTGTGTGTGTGTGTGTTGCTGCCCGCTGCCAGGCCTGGCTGCTTGCTTGTTTGCCTGGCACCGAGCACCGAGTCACTAGACGGTACATCATCAAATCCCAAGAGAGGGGAGGAGGAACAAAGTGTGCCTGTGCTGTGCTGTGACAAGAGCGCCACTTACAGACAGCCAGGTGGCCTCTTTGATGAAACCGCAGCGGTGCACACTGGAGAGAAACTAAAACTAAAGTGTTGATATTATTACACTGGTATTAATCAATATCAATACCAACGTTGGTATCGATATTTTCAATATTTGGATCGATCCGCCCACCACTAGCATCCACATGAAAAGCCTTTGTGATAACACACCACCCCCACCCTCCAAAACGCTAGTAGCATTTATCCTAGTCTATATCCACAACGTTTCATTTCCGGGATTGCTCTGATGATGCAGGGTATTCCGCCGGATGCATGTCTTTTTGCCGATTTCCTTCTGCTTTCTTTGTGTTGGAATTTTCAACACAGGTTGATTTATGAGGACTTTAGTTAACTGCTTCTCAGATCTCTGCATGCTAAATGGAGACAATTGGCTAGACTATCTGTCCAGTCTCGGAAAACTAAAACAACTTTTGAAAGTGCACGTTTCAAGTTCCTTGCTGAGGTTATTTTGCAGAGGCTCTGTGCGGAGCTTAGAGCCACCCATGACAATTGGGCTTGGTTTAAAGGAATGCCAATTAACCAGAGCACGTTTTTCTCCCATCCCAGAATGCTGTGTGGAC
>NC_045740.1:26563762-26571350 GCF_008692095.1 Etheostoma spectabile | reverse complement strand
AGCCAGACCCTCCTTTGCAGCGCTGTGGAGGAAGGTCTGGCAATGTGAGACTACATTTATCCTGTCAAATCAAGAAACAAAGAGAATAAAAAAACATGCACTCTTCAGAAAAGGTATCTTGTAATTTTTATGCAACAACAATGCGGTCACTTTTTTTAAAATTCTTTCTGCTGAACGTGTAGGTTTTTTCTTAGCAGATTTTCTGGTTGCTTCTTCATGTTTTCAGCCATGCCTTTACCTGTTGCAGCAGTCCTCATTGTCTGCAAAGCTGAACGCTGCTGTTGGCCTTTTCTCAGCCGTGAAGCTGCTGCACGCGATTGTCACCGGACCACACCATTCTGCAAACATATCCCTAATGAGAAATACCAAAGAGTTTTGTAGAGCTGAGCCAGATCTTAAATAGCTTTTATATGTACAGTATATAAAATAGTTCCACACTTTAGCATTAAGTCTGTTCCACTCTGCCTTTCTTTAACTTGGGAGACACTGACATTGCCCTCATTTGCAGTGACGATGAGCAAGAGGAACACAATAAACGCACAAACAAGCCAACCCAGTCTCACGGCAGTTTGGGAAATGGTCACCTTATCTGATCTATGGATTTGTGTACCGTGACATGTTTTTCTCAATATTTAAAGTAATGTATTTAAATGAGAAGCATGTTTCGTGGTCACAGCACGACTACGGTAGCAAGTATTTTTGGGGGGGGGGCTTTTTTCCGCCTTTATTTGATAGGACAGCTAGGTGAAAAAGTGGAGAGAGAGAAAACATGCAGGAAATTGTCGCAGGTCAGATTTGAACCTTGGACCTCTACGTCGAGGCCTAAACCTCAAAGTATATATATGCCAGCTCTGCCCACAGACCCAACCCGGCAACACAGTAGCAAGTATTTTTAAATGCCAAAAATCCATGATGGTTGGGGTGGTGGCTGGGTCAAATAACAGAACTTTCACCCCGGAGACCGGGGATCGTGTCCCAGCGTCGTTGGTGCATCTCTGGGAGACGCAACTTGTGCGTCCCCCAGAGACTACGGCGCGTGTCCTTTCACCTTTCTCGTTTCCCGGCGTGTTTCGTTTCTTCTTCTATGAAATTGACGCGTCCCATTACGTAACAATAATAATAATTTTTGATTATTATTATTTTTTATTTTAAAAGTTTGAGTGGGGAAATTACAATTTACACTCTGTTTTTGTTACCACGACAAAAATTGTGTGTGACACACACACACACACACACACACACACACACACACACACACACACACAAGAGCACCTGGCAGTGCCCATGAGGTGAACTGCCAACTACCAGTCCTTACGGAGACCACACTCTTTTACTACTACTTTTGGTCCCTACGTGGACTTGAACCAGTGACCCTCCGGTTATACGCAGGCCACAAGCAGTAATTAGGTTATTGGTTCATTTTTACTCACAGCATGCTAACCGGCAGCAGAGGAGTCCATTCACTACATTAAGCTAACTAGCGGCGGCGCTGCCGGTGTTGCACCGGATTAAAACAATGCATGCACGGAGACAAAAAAGGCATTGGTCCACCTATCTACAGCTGGGGGGGACCGGAATGAGCCCTATTTCAACAAACGATGGCATATTCCTGTAAGGGATTTGTACCAAATGCTTTGACAGATAAAAATCTAAGAAACATTATTCCATTTACATGAAATAATATCCAAGCTCTTTGAATGCATCAGTTATAAAATAGAAAATGTGCAACTGGGCAGGCTGATATCTGTCTGTGAGATTTCTGCTGCATCCACAATACAAAGGGTTTTTATTGTGCCCAAAGCTTTAACAATTACATTAAAAAGAACAGGAACATACTGATAATCCAAAGATATGACATGGTTAACAACTTTTATTGGAACTACTGCCTACTAAATAAATATTTTGAATAAACATGTTTTGTTTTGGTAATTTTGGTTAAACCTTTCCACCATTAAACCCAGAAGTACAGCACCCACTGTAATAACTGACGGATCTGAATAGTTGAAAGAAGAAATGCACAACAATACCAGCCCCACTCGAGAAGTGACCTCTGCAATGCAGTGCGGAAACATCAGAACACAGGCAAGTGAAAATAAAATAGATTGCTCCACAAACGTAAATTACCAGCATCCATAACTGCTCACTCAACATTTTCTTGCTCCAACTGGATTCACAGTTGCAGAAGCTTATCTATTTTTGGCTTTGAAAGAGCAGAATGAACTCTGTGTACTCCTCTGCACCTCATATCTGTCCTGCCACTTCTCGGTATTTGTAGATGCAGCTCGCTTACTGAGGCATTATTTGTAAAGAGGGTAAAAGTTACATTCTATCACCACCCCTGCTGCTCTCTGGACGTTTTATTCATATCAGGTTAGATTTGTTTCAAGAAAGTTGCATGCATTAATACAAACTATAGTTGTAAACGACTGAAAACCAAGGATTGAAACTCCAGCTTTTCTTGGACTTTTTTTAACTGCTTCACCCACATGTCTGAATCATGCTAATCTGAATGTGGTGAGGGTTCCATTTCCTGTATCCCATCTTGTAAAGCCTTGCCTCAAAGGTCAGGTTTTCATAATGAGCTCTTTAAATGAAACAGTACTGTAAACCTAACAAAAAGCACCAATAATGAAATTGTTCTCTGCAATTGAATAAAAAAAATTAAAAAAAAGAATCCCACCTTTCTAAAGAAGTCAAGGAAGCCACTGCTTATTAGGTCCATGGTAAGAAAATTAATAATAACCGATCCGGGGAAATCCTAAAGTTAATTAAATTGGTAAATTAACAAGAAAAACTCACAAATTTACAAGAAAAAGTTGGAAAAAGTGTGTTTTTCTTCCAAGGAACCATGCCACTGATGGCCTGGAGCTTCACATTTTAACCATAATAGGTAGCAAGTAGCCTGTGCGCGACTGTGATGAGCAACATTATGTGATAGAGATTGTTCAGGTTCAGAACTAAAGATTAGAAATAATGGAAAGTTGATTTAAGTTTTTTCCTCAGAATAGGTCCCCCCTCTCCTGGTTCTGTAATATTGTTTTTCCTACAATGGCCCTAGTATTCTGTAATACAAATACATAAGGCAAACAATGTTTAATCCAAACTTTTATAAGTTTTTCAATTTCAATGTTCTCTTTCTCAGCACGTGTTCACATATGCATCAGTAACAGCTAAATGGCCTGCATTTAAATAGAGCTGTTTTAGTCTTAACAACTACTCAAAGTGCACTAAGTAAAGCATTAATTATGCTATGGGTCGAGAGTGACATACGAGATGCCCCTGCCCATCAGATAAACATTCAAGCACACTGACACCCTGATGGCGGGAGTAATTTGGGGTTCAGTATCTTTGCCAAGGACACTTCGACATGTAGAGGCGACCTCTCTACCTCCTAAACCAATGGATTATTGTCCATTTTATGACTGTTTCTCCTCTTTGAATCTTTTACAGCAGCTGTGCTGTTTGTGTTTCCGTAGGAACAAAGCTGCACACACCACACAGTCGACCTTGAGAGTGCCAGCGCTTTCACTCACTAGCTCACTGCAGACGTTTGAACGCACCAACCACACACTGAAAGACTTTATTAGCATGTCATAGAGCCTCCCCTCACACACAGCCGTGTCTATAAACCAGCTTGTTTCCACAGTATGACCCATTCTTGATGTGTGTGTGTGTGTGTTAGTAATGAGGACCACTGCCACTCTGCTCTCTCTCTGGTTTTTGGTTAACACTGGCATCAACGCTGCTCAAACAGGTGAGTGATATAATCGAAACCAAACAAGGTAAGGCAAATACAACCTTATTTGCCTGCAATAGATACTTTTATAGAGTCAAGAAGAATGTGGAAAGCCTGAGAAGATTTCATCTTGTATTTCAGGTTCAAAATGTGGGATTCCTCAGGTGTGGAGCCCAATGGTTCACTCTATGAGGATTGTTGGTGGGGCCGAGGCCACATACGGATCACATCCATGGCTAGTCAGTGGTCTACCCTTCTTCTTTGAACATTATTCTGTTGTTATTTAGCTGAGTGGTCATTTACTGCAGTGCTTTTGCTCATCTTTGCTCAAATTATTGTACGGTGACATCTTTATCTTTGCATTTTCTGTTTTGGATTTTGGTTTCTTTTTCTGTTCACCCCTGATGGCTATATTACTACTCATCTACTCACCATCTTGCTGGTATCTGTTATTTCAGGCTCTTCTCATAAACCATTCGTACATATTGCTAAAAATAAGGAAGCTCTTTAATTCATATGTATTCCACTTATTTATTAGACCCGTCTAGTAGGGAGGAGGTCGGGGTAGATGGTTAGGTCAAAATACATAGGACTTTCAAGCAGGGGACAAAAGTTTGTGTCCTGTGGAAAACACAAGAATTTCTTCTTCTAAAGGGGACTGGTGTATTTAGCCAAACCACAATCTTTTTTCTAATCTTAACTGGTTGTTTTGGTGATGTTTTCTGTAAATGCCGTTGACATGACGGTCACTTTTTGTCGGCTAAACTCAACTGCAACAGCCCCCGAAAGGACCTTCACCTCATAGTACCCTGTACCAGGCTCCCAGTAACCTTTCTTAGCTAAATTTAACTGTAAAGACTGCTAAATGTAACTCGTGTCATGTGACTATTCCCATTCAGCAGGCAGTCGCCTAATTTCACCGGAAATAACAAAAATTGGTGTGCATGAGTTTTGTACAATATCATAAATACCTGACAAATACGTTGGTTATCTTCTGTGCACCAGAAAAAAGAGCGTTGAAAAGTGTTGGTGATCTACATACCTAATCATAACTGTTTTTATCACATTACATACTCAACAGTCACATGAAGTACTCAAAACAGACACATTTAGTTGCATGTTTGCAGTTTATTACTTAGTTGCTCCATTTTGACACTAAGGCTGAACAGTTAATATAAATAATATCAAAACATGATAAATGTATTTCACCATTTTATTGGCATCTCACCTCATCATCTTACATATTTACACTGGACTTAAAAAAAATAAAAAATAAATGTCTCTGTTGTTTAGGATACAAATTTAGATCATGTTCCCTTGATGATTTGTAGTTTGCTTGACTTGTAACATGGTTATTGGTAAATAGTCATTTTTAAAACTAGCATGGCGCAAACAAATTGAATGACCACAGCATGTTCAAGTGTTAGAAGAAAGAAAGAAATGGAAGAAGAGAGACAGGTCTGTAATTATTTACATCAGCTGCGTTGAGTATGGGTTTCTTTAAAAGAAGGTTCACTCTGCTTTTGGAACTAAACATCTAGTTGTCAAAGAGGTTTTAAGGAGTAAAGTGTAATTATATCCACTGCTGCTGAACTGACAGAAAAACAGTTGCTCCAAATTAAGAATTAGTTACATATCTTTTTTAGCTGTATAAATGTTGAATTTCTATCAAGCTTGCGTTAGTCTGGATCAACGTAAGTACATTTCCAGGATCATTGGATGACATTGCCGATGTCCCTCATCTTCCGCTCTCTGTGCGTTGCCGTTCTCAAACTCTGTTCGCAGTGGGGAGACAACAACAAACTTGAAGCTGCACGCTGAAGATGGCAAGTTTTGAAGACAATTTGGCCCGTACAAGTCAGCCTGCTTAGTTCATTTGGGGAATGATTGTCAGATTTACAAAAAAATGTCTGTACGGCATTAATTCTCTAACTGGGACGTTTTGGGACCTGTTGGTGGGGCACACACAGGAATACACTGGTAAGAGCAAATATGTTTAACCATGTATCCAGCTAATTTAAATAGCCCACATTATTATATTGTGTGAACAGTAAACTTCATTTAATATTATATGCAGTTTTTTTTTTTTTTTTTGCAGGTTGCAAAAGTTGTTATTTGACCCAGCCACCACCCCAACCATCATGGATTTTTGGCATTTAAAAATACTTGCTACCGTGTCGCCGGGTTGGGTCAGTGGGTAGAGCAGGTTTTAAGAAATGGAAGCAACCCAGAGCGTTATATTCTCTCATATCCCTTATGTTGTCCTCGGGTCAAATTGACCCGTTTTTCTTTATCAATGTTGTTTTTAACTACCCAATTGTAATTTTATCAAAATAACATGATTGATTCTGCACAACGCTCTTTGGCAAGTACAAATCTCTACTTTCAATAATTTTGGGATGTCTTATTCAATTTTATAGCATTTGAAAAACAAATTAAAGTGGTTTTGAAATAGTATTGAAGAAAGTTGACATATTTCAGTCTGTGATTATCCATCAACACCCATTCCTTTCATTTTAGTCGAAATATTTTCTAATTTCTACTTTTCTAGCTCAAAAATTAGGCATAATTTCCGAAAAATAAGGTTTATTGAACATAAATTCCAAAAATAACTGTGAAGTTAACAAGATAGCATTACGTAGTGTTGACAAAAGGGACAAAAACAGTATAAGTTAAAAACATTGACAAAAAGCATCAACAGAAGTGTTGATTTTCAATTTTGACGGGTAGACAACACAAGCAATATCCCAGAATGTACGTGTGGTGTAGCCAGACCTTACGCCATAGCGCTGTGGTGATAGGTCTGGCAATGCAAGAATAAGCTTGTGTCTTATCTTTGCTCAGGTCTCCTTGAAGAACAGGGACTCTCATTTCTGTGGAGGGGCAATCCTGAGTGATCGCTGGATAATGACCGCTGCACACTGCTTTGCATCCCTCTCAAAGTACTGTTGTTATTACTTGTGTAGCCCCATTACCTCACATATGCTTGTTCCTGATCAGCATGCTGATGTATGTTCATTGTATAAATATTACCATTGATTGTCAATCTAATACTTTTTTCCTCTGTCAAGAGAGTTTCTCAATGGTCTGAGAGTGGTGGTTGGAGAGTTTGACCAGAGAATAGAAGATGAAGAGGAGCAGGTCTTTCTTATCAAGTCTGTCTGTGTCCATGAAAAGTACCATCATGCGTTGCCTATGAGCTATGACATAGCTCTGATAGAGTTGGAACAGCACATTCGCCTAGGTAAGTTTCCATTTTGACAATTTGAATAGTTGCTGTAGCACTGATCACATTTTGTTAGGTCACTTAAATGTGATTTTTTAACAGGAGCCCGAGTCCAGCCAATATGTCTGCCTCTGCCTGATGACAGCATTCAACCTGAATCCAGATGCAGTGTGGCTGGATGGGGCAGGATGAAGGAAAGTAGGTTCTCTTAATTCTTTCCAATACCATTAAAAGTTAACGTCAGTGTTTTCTACCTGGACCCAATGTCACTACATTTCTATGTGTAAGTAATGGATGGGAACAACAATCTTTGAAATTGGTCCGGTATTAAGCGAGGCAAGCTACACTGTTACATTATTGGGCAATTGCACACCTTCAATTTGCGTACACAGAATGTGCTTGTTTTACCACTGACATGCTCAGTCTAACAACATGTGTATGAAAAGGATCAAGAACTAGGAACAAGAAAGATCCCCAGTATCCATAATCGCCAAACCCACAAGACTCCATTTGAATAAATAGTAATTTTATCATTGTAAATTACACTTCATTCAAAGTCAACAGAAACAAAATAAAAACTAGAACTGCACGCAGTTTCAACGGGGTCCAAGCCTCCCCGCGCCAGT
>NC_045740.1:26563636-26563752 GCF_008692095.1 Etheostoma spectabile | reverse complement strand
GACCCGGGGAGCGCGCCAATCCTTACCCCGCTGCGAGGACCGCCTCGGGAGTGGGCCCAGATGGCATCCGTCAAATTTCGTAAAATTCGGATGAGCGGCTCATGAGAAATACACTT
>NC_045740.1:26563206-26563626 GCF_008692095.1 Etheostoma spectabile | reverse complement strand
TGTAGCGCCCCCTAGTGGTCAATGTTAGTCAAATTTGGCACAGAGCCTCAGGGGGTCATAGCAAGTAATATTGCAAGCATAAAAGTCTAGGCGGAAATGGGCGTGGCCTATACCACGAGATTCATTAGGATCCAGGGAATGCGTGGATGTAAGGTTTTTTAATATCCGATGTACGGTTTGGGAGTTATAGGGCTAAACGTGTTTTTCTCTGCTATAGCGCCACCTAGTGGTAGAAGTGGGTCAATTTTTTTGGCTGAGGTCTTTGCGGACTTTCGGACCAGTCCTGAAAATGGCGCGTCGCCACCATGTACGGTTTAGGCTGCAGCACCACTTTTATGCGGCGTAGAATAATAATATTGGACAATGGATAATGGAAAATCCTAGCGAAAACAATAGGGTTCCACAGCCCTGCTGTGTGAA
>NC_045740.1:26562735-26563193 GCF_008692095.1 Etheostoma spectabile | reverse complement strand
TCGCCTTGCGATACCGCGGTGCACGCATCCTCGGGCTTGGACCCCTAATAAGAAGAAGAAGAAGGAGGGAGAAACCTAGCGAAAACAATAGGGTTCCACCGCCCTGCTGTGTGAACCGCGTATCGCCTTGCGATTACTGCGGTGCACGCATCCTCGGGCTTGGACCCCTAATTAAAGCTGCAAGCAGCGATGGAGGGCCCTCGCTAACCTGCGCGAGTCGGGGTTACCGGGGGACGCCTCTCCTTGCGACCGCGCATTTGCGCGTCATTCACAAGCTGAAAATTGTCGCCAATGAAAAGGGAACTCCCTGCTGAGTTCAATGATACCTCAAACAAGTCTATACGTCATACAGGTCATTATCTGTTAAGGGAGGCGTGGTCGCATCATAGGGGGGTGGGTCAAACATCAAAAATTAAAAAGGAAGTCTCTGCTGAGTTCATTGATACCTCACACAAGCC
>NC_045740.1:26562618-26562725 GCF_008692095.1 Etheostoma spectabile | reverse complement strand
ATACGTCATACAGGTCATTATCTGTGAAAAGGGGCGTGGACACATCATATGGGGGCGTGTTGAACATCACCGCTGAAAAAGGAAGTCTCTGCTGAGTTCAATGACAC
>NC_045740.1:26562285-26562608 GCF_008692095.1 Etheostoma spectabile | reverse complement strand
AGACCGTACGTTAAACGGTTCAAATGTTATGAAAGGGGCGTGGCCTGAGTGACTGGGTGTGGTCATAATATAGGGGCCGCCTCATTATCACATGTAGACCACATATTCTAAGTTTCATGTAAATCGGATGATGTTTGTCATATAAGGCATATTTCTTGTTGCCAGATGGTGGCGCTATCTACAAAAGTCCATATTTGCCTGTAGGTGTCCTCAGGCCTGGACTCTTGGTGATTGTGGGAAATTTCAAGCAGATACGACAACGTACACTGTAGTTACAGCCACTATCTCCTTCATTGCTAAACACTCAAAATGGCCGCCATGCC
>NC_045740.1:26562185-26562275 GCF_008692095.1 Etheostoma spectabile | reverse complement strand
ACACCGTATGACGAAAAGTTTTTCTTTTAATGATAAAGTCCTCAAAAATGACAGTGAAGGTGTGGAATAATAATAATAATAATAATAATA
>NC_045740.1:26562073-26562175 GCF_008692095.1 Etheostoma spectabile | reverse complement strand
TAATAATAATAATCCCTACAAAAACAATTGGTTCCTTGCACTTCGTGCTAGGACACCGTTGGTGCCCTAGCACTTTAGTGCTCGGGCCCTAATAATAATCCC
>NC_045740.1:26561852-26562063 GCF_008692095.1 Etheostoma spectabile | reverse complement strand
ACAAAAACAATAGGTTCCTTGCACTCGTGCTCGGGCCCTAATAATTCCTTTAGTTCCAATAGGGCCTTCGCCGCTGTCGGCGCTCGGGCCCTAATAATAATAAAGATTAATTCCTTATATTCCAATGGGGCCTTCGGCGCTCGGGCCCTGAATAAGCATATTTAGGCCCCTAAGCATTATTGCCAAATATTCTACACGAAACCATGCACCT
>NC_045740.1:26561137-26561842 GCF_008692095.1 Etheostoma spectabile | reverse complement strand
ATCTGGATGGACTTGATTCTAAGCTGGACTTCAAATGCTCAGTTAGGTATCAACCCCATTTTGCCCTTTGGGCTCATCCGGGATTTGAACCCGGGACCTCTCGCACCCAAAGCGAGAATCATACCGCTTGACCAAGGAGTCACTTAAAACTGCGTTTTTGCAATTTTTCATCACGGAAATGCAGCTCCGATCTGTCATTGACTTGAAAGGCAATGGTTAAGTAGTTTGACATTGGGTCTTTCTATGGCTCCCCTACCAGATTCAGCTTTCTAATTACATTGGACAACAGAATACTTTTGACGCAAAACCTTTTACTAAAATTCAAACTGGAATTTTTCCGTCAAAAATGGTTGGGTTTAGGACGTCATTTCTTATTGACTTTACATTGGCATTGTTTTCCGTCGTGGCCACACAGAATTTTCACACATTCGGTGCCACCACCACCATGCAGTGCGTTGTTAACAGTTTGTGACCATTCATTCCGTGAAATGAACACAACCCCTTTAAGGTAAGGAAAGGCTTGTGGGTGGGCTTACGTTACCATGACAAACGGGACAACAATGGGACGGTTGGGTTTAGGAAAACAAACCGTTGGGTTTAGGGAAGCAATAGACGGTTGGGTTTAGGAAAGCAATAACAGGACTTGAGACAACAACAGGAAGGTTGGGTTTAGGAAAATAACAACAGGATGGTTTTGGTTGGGCT
>NC_045740.1:26555334-26561112 GCF_008692095.1 Etheostoma spectabile | reverse complement strand
GCATGGCAGTTAGGCTACAGTTACAACTATATGTCATCCAAGCTCCTTTCTGCTTGTCATGAGTGTCCCTCACTGGTTGTTGTCATAGTGATCCCCTGGGAGAGCGGGGTTTTTGAATACCCCTTACTGGCAGTTACAGGCCCATCCCTCACCACTGCAGAGTCCTGGGAGACACAACACACAGAGTACTGTGTACAGAAGCATTAGAAATATGAAAAATAAGAGTTGCTGTGATGAGAGGAACAACAACTTACTCGATAAAGTTGTTCGTTGCTGCTGATCATCAGCTAAAGCAAACACACAAACATAAAAAAAAGAGAATATGTGTAAGAAAAAGTCAATTTTTAGCCAATATTATACCAATACATTACATCTTCGGTAGAACTGTGTAGACATCTGCTGTATGTCACCTATACATTTACATCACAGACTGTACAAATCATGGAAGTAGCATAGTTGATGTCACCCAGTGGTTTGTGGACTGCAGTTTAAAGCCATATTTTGCATGGTATTTTAGAGCCAGAAATTACCATATGGACAAAAGGGCAGAGCTAGGGAGGATGACACATCTAAGACGTCTGTTTGTATGGTTTCATGGCACTTTGCCATTTTTAACCCTTTAGTGCCGGCTGGTGCATTGATTGCATGTATGAACACTTCACAGAGCTAGTTCTGCAGATATTCTCTTAAGTTTCCAGCTAACGCTAGCACCAGCTTGGTTGGCAAAACGCTGAACAAAACTAAAATGTTCCAATTGATACATAAACTGTGATAAAGTGAAACCCACAGTTAGGGGATTAAAGTTTAGGAATAAAACATAGGAACCCAAAAAAAGTTCACGGCTATTGAAATCTGTCGTCCTTGTGTTTCAAATAGTGGGCCAGACGTTGCCGTCGAGAGGCCGGGGGGTCTGGCACCGTGTAGTTCCTGGAGCACATGTATTCATTTTATAATGCACTATTGTCATTATATAGAGCATTATACTGTGATATAAGTTACTCTAATTGGTACTCTAATACTGTATTTTGTAGTATCAACTAAGTACATTCAATCTTGCTAATAAATACGGATGTCCACGATTACACAAAGTTTATACTTTTATATGTTTATTGAAGCGATTGTGCAGTATTATATACTTAACCTAATAAGTAAATATAAAGACTTATAAAAACATGATATTTCTGAGTACTATAATTATACTATGTACAAGCAACTTATAACGCATTATAAGATATATGTAATGCATTGCAGAACATGGACTGGAAAGTGTCACAGAATTATCACCTGACACTGCCATTCCCTTCAGTTCTGTGGTCCTGTTTTTAGCTATTATTTTGGTGTTACGGTCAATCTAATCAACCTTGTTTTCAGTCACAGCAGGAAGCTGTTTTCAGAAAAAACATCTCTGATGCCCACCACCATATGACATACAGACTAGCTGGGGAACACAGTTTGTGGCTAAAGAGCCAGCTATTTTTCCCAGGAGTCGTGGAGACCAGAACAGAACTAACGATAAAGGGAATATTGGACTTTTGCATTTGTCAGGTGGACAGAAACATGACTCCAATTTTGCTCCGTATCTGACTGTGTAAATTAGCAACTGTAATTTGCTTTCCTATAATGTCATTATGTCAATTTTGTGTAACACTCCACACGGGTCACAATACAGACATTAAATACTTTTTTAAGGGTCATGTGAAAGCCATTTGACACATTATAGTCACTTTGATCATTGACTTTTCCTAACAAACGGTGATCATTTGATCCTCTGTTTCATAAACTATTTAGACCTCTGATAAAAAGTTTAAAAAATAAATAGAAACTGTCATCGTGATTTATTTAATGATAACCCAACCTACCCTCTCTTAGTTTACGCTTTATCCATGGCAGAGCAGCTCGACATCAGTAAAAACCCCAGGAGACCCTCTCCTGAAAGGGGCGCGGCTGCTGTTGTTTCCCCAGCTCCGACCACATCCCTTCCCCCAGGAAGTTACACCCAGTGCTACCAATGACGCCGCCTGAACCCGCTGGACATACAGCGGACCCCCTGGTCCCCCTAGAGGATATAAAGGGAGTTAAAACACTGCAAAAAACTTTTTAAAGCTACTAAAATAGAGATGTGAATAACAATTTTTAGTTCCAGGTATTAGTGGGCATCACTGCTCTTGAACTTGAGAGTAGAATAATGGAAAAAATAGGCAGATGAATGTTTCTTATTTTACCTGGCATGCATCTTTCCTCCTTTCTGGCCCGGCACACAGGACAGTCATGGGTGGCTGAGGTCTAGCTTGTCTCTGTGTTAAGAATTGAACTTTGACAGTCTGGAGGACAATTTACATTTCGCTGGGTGACCAAGTCTAACTGGACCTCTCTCAGCACCGCAGGAAGAGGACCCTCTGGGAAACAACAAAATAAACAAAGCTATCCTTAAAGGTAATTTATTTATGTTTCAACCTGGACCTTTTTTTCTATGCATTAGTGTCTATATCCATGACTTTCCTTTCCCGAGATTGCTCCGTTATCCCAGGAAATTCCGCCGGATTTCACTCTTTTCGGCGGATGTCCATTACTTTCCTCTTTCTATGTGTTGTAATTCTAAACTCCGGTGGATTTATGACAGCTATGGTTAACTGCTCCTGGATCTCTATAGGGTAAATCCAGACAGCTAGCTAGACTATCTGTCCAATCTAAGTTTTCTGTTGCAAGACTTAAACAACTTTTGAACGTAAACATGTTCCACTAAACAAGTTCCTTTCCGAGGCCCAGACGATTGTGATTGGTTTAAAGAAATGCAAATAAACCGGAGCACGTTTTCTCCCATCACGGAAAGTTGTGTGGACTAAATTGAGAATGTCTAAGTGACTAATGAAACTAAAATGCTAAGCTAGGTAATAGGCAGCCGCAACCGGGCTGCAATATACACTTTTCCACTGACAAACTCTATTATTATTCTTAGTGTCTGACAACTAATGGAGAATCCCAACGAGGTTGACCTTTTTGTGAAGCGTAAGATCCTTTTAGTTAACATGAAACAGCTCTGAATCACCCAACCTACCAGACTCCATTTAAATAAGCAATTCTTTTACCGTGAATAGTGCCTGCATGTTTCCACATATAAGGGTTTATTTCAACCGAGTAATATCATTGACGTCCACTTCCGGGATTGCTCTGTTGCAGACCGAAATTCCGGTGGATTTTACTCATTCAGGCCGGATATCTGTTGCCTATGGCTTCTTGTGTGGCATTTTATACTCGATTAAGAGGGATATGGTTAATTGCTCCTCAGATTTTTGCAGGGTAATCCAGACAGCTAGCTAGATTATCTGTTCAATCTGAGTTTTCTGTTGCATGACCGAAACAGCATTCAAACGTAACATGTTCCACCAAACGGTTCCTTCTTAAGGATATTTTGCAGTGGCACCGTAGCTTTTCCCGGTGTCTGGCATCGCCTAAGAAGACGGTTTAGAAATGCCAATAAACCAGAGCATGTTTTTCTCCATCCCAGAATGCTGTGGACTAGCCAGACCCTCCTCTTCAGCGTTCGGTGGGGAAGGTTGGCAAAGCGAGACTATTTCAACCAAACTAAAATGGTGATTGTTGAAACAACAAAAAGACAAACGAAGACAGCTTTAATAATTAGGAACTTAGGAATTATTGGAACTGAAGGAATTATTCTTTATCTTTCTTTCTTCTTTCTTTTATCCGGCAAATGAATTGCCTTTTTGGAGGTCTTATCATATTCAAAAACTCACCAAATTTGGCGTCGCATCAAGTCTGGTGAAAATTTACGTATTTAATGGTTTCGGGAATAGGCGCACAAAAATGGCTCGCTAGCGCCACCTAAGAAATTAAGAAAATTGAGCCCCTGCAGCTCGATTAACGTAGAGTCACAAAACTTGGTACACATATGTATCATGGCAGGGGGAAAAAACCCATAAAACTCCATTGTAGCCCCCCCCTAAACCCAACAGGAAATCCGCCATTTTGTTTTGAATGTGCAAAATTAGTGCGATTTTGCCCATTTCCACATGTCGTACTTTAACGAACTCCTCATAGAGCTTTCGTCCGATCAGCTTCAAACTTGGTGTGTGTCATCTTAACATGTTAATGATGAAGAGTTATTAAAAGAAAAACTTTTCGTCATAGGGCGTGGCCGTGGCGGGGCGGCCATTTTGCGCGATTCGCCACCGAAACAGGAAGTGGGTGTAACTTGAGCGTACATGATCCGATTGGCTCGAAACTTTTCACGATTCATCAGAGTCCGCCCCTGACGACATCTACACGCCGAAATTCGCTCAAAATCATAGCGCCCCCTAGTGGCAACAGGAAGTAGGCCTAAAAGACAAGGTGCTATACTTTAACGAACTCCTCCTAGAGACTTCATCCGATCAACTTCAAACTTGGTCTGTGTCATCTTAAGATGTTGAAGAGGAAAAGTTATTAACGGTGTGAGCATGGCATGGCGGCCATTTTGAGTGTTTAGCAATGAAGAATTAAGTGGCTGTAACTACAGTGTACGTTGTCGTATCTGCTTGAAATTTCCCACAAACACCAAGAGTCCAGGCCTGAGGACACCTACAGGCCAATATGGAGTTTTGGAGATAGCGCCACCATCTGGCAACAAGAAATATGCTTTATAGGACAAACATCATCCGATTTACATGAAACTTAGAATGTGTGGTCTACATGTGATAATGAGGCGGCCCCAATATTATGACCACGCCCAGTCACACAGGCCACGCCCCCATTCATAACATTTGAACCGTTTAACGTAGATACTTATGTGAGGTGTCATTGAACTCAGCCTGTGACTTCCTGTTTTATTGGTGATGTTTGACCCGCCCCCATATGATTCAGCCACGCCCCCTTTCACAGATAATGACCTGTATGACATATAGGCGTCCCTAACCCTAACCCTAGCCCAACCGAAACCATCCTGTTATTTTCCTAAACCCAACCTTCCCGTTGTTGTCCCAAGTCCCGTTATTGCTTTCCTAAACCCCACCGTCTATTGCTTTCCTAAACCTAAACCCTAAACCCTAACCCTAACCACTAACCCTAACCCCCCTAACCCTAACCCTAGCCCAACCGAAACCATCCTGTTGTTATTTTCCTAGACCCAACCTTCCCGTTGTTGTCCCAAGTCCCGTTATTGCTTTCCTAAACCCAACAGTCTATTGCTTTCCTAAACCTAAACCCTAACCCCCAACCCTAACCCTAACGCCCCTAACCCTAGCCCACCCAAAACCATCCCGTTGTTATTTTCCTAAACCCAACCTTCCCGTTGTTGTCCCAAGTCCCGTTATTGCTTTCCTAAACCCAACCCTCTATTGCTTTCCTAAATCCTAACCCTAACCCTAACGCTAACCCTATAACCCTAACCCTAACCCCTAACCGCCCTAACCCTAACCCTAGCCCAACCGAAACCACCCTGTTGTTATTTTCCTAAACCCAACCTTCCCGTTGTTGTCCCAAGTCCCGTTATTGCTTTCCTAAACCCAACCGTCTATTGCTTTCCTAACCCTAAACCAAAACCCTAACCCTAAACCTAACCCCCTAACCCTAACGCCCCTAACCCTAGGTCAACCAAAACCATCCTGTTGTTATTTTCCTAAACCCACCTTCCCATTATTGTCCCAAGTCCCGTCATTGCTTGTGCCCGTGCCCCTCGCAGTGCCCATCTAGGGCGCTGCGTTCTACCCTAACCTAACCCCCTAACCCACCCTTCCCGTTGTTGTTCCAAGTCCCGTTATTGCTTTCCTAAACCCAACCGTCTAT
>NC_045740.1:26549057-26550324 GCF_008692095.1 Etheostoma spectabile | reverse complement strand
CGGTTCAAATGTTATGAATGGGGGCGTGGCCTGTGTGACTGGGCGTGGTCATAATATTGGGGCCGCCTCATTATCACATGTAGACCACACATTCTAAGTTTCATGTAAAGGATGAGTTGTCCTATAAAGCATATTTTTGTTGCCAGATGGTGGCGGCATCTCCAAAACTCCATATTGGCCGTAGGTGTCCTCAGGCCTGGACTCTTGGGTTTGTGGGAATTTCAAGCAGATACGACAACGTACACTGTAGTTACAGCCACTTAATTCTTCATTGCTAAACACTCAAAATGGCCGCCATGCCATGCTCACACCGTTAATAACTTTTCCTCTTCAACATCTTAAGATGACACAGACCAAGTTTGAAGTTGATCGGATGATAGGAGGAGTTCGTTAAAGTATAGCACCTTGTCTTTGGCGCTACTTCCTGTTGCCACTAGGGGGCGCTATGATTTTGAGCGAATTTCGGCTGTAGATGTCGTCAGGGGCGGACTCTGATGAATCGTGAAAAGTTTCGAGCCAATCGGATCATGTACGCTCAAGTTACACCCACTTCCTGTTTCGGTGGCGAATCGCGCAAAATGCCGCCACGGCCACGCACCTATGACGAAAAGTTTTTCTTTTATAAATCTCATCATAACATGTTAAGATGAACACACCAAGTTTGAAGCTGATCGGACGAAAGCTCTATGAGGAGTTCGTTAAAGTACGACATGTGGAAATGGGCAAAATGCACTAATTTTGCACATTCAAAACAAAATGGCGGATTTCCTGTTGGGTTTAGGGGGGGGCTACAATGGAGTTTTATGGGTTTTTTCCCCCTGCCATGATACATATGTGTACCAAGTTTTGTGACTCTACGTTAATCGAGCTGCAGGGGCTCAATTTTCTTATTCTTAGGTGGCGCTAGCGAGCATTTTGTGCGCCTATTCCCGAAACCATTAAAATAGTAAATTTTCACCAGACTTGATGCGACACCGCCAATTGGGAGTTTTTGAATATGATAAGACCTCCAAAAAGGCAATTCATTTGCCGGATAAAAGAAAGAAAGAAAGAAAGAATAAAGAATAATTCCTTCAGTTCCAATAATTCCTAAGTTCCTAATTATTAAAAGCTGTCTTCGTTTGTCTTTTTGTTGTTTCAACAATCACCATTTTAGTTTGGTTGAAATTAGTCTCGCTTTGCCAGACCTTCCTCCACCGCAACGCTGAAGAGGAGGGTCTGGCTAGTCCACACAGCATTCTGGGATGGGAGAAAAACATGCTCTGGT
>NC_045740.1:26542229-26549032 GCF_008692095.1 Etheostoma spectabile | reverse complement strand
AAAGTTTTAAAGAAATGCCAATAAACAGAGCATGTTTTTCTCCCTCCCAGAATGCTGTGTGGACTAGCCAGACCCTCCTCTTCAGCGTTGCGGTGGAGGAAGGTTGGCAAAGCGAGCTAATTTCAACCAAACTAAAATGGTGATTGTTGAAACACAAAAAGACAAACAAGACAGCTTTTAATAATTAGGAACTTAGGAATTATTGGAACTGAGGAATTATTCTTTATTCTTTCTTTTCTTCTTTCTTTTATCCGGCAAATGAATTGCCTTTTTGGAGGTCTTATCATATTCAAAAACTCACCAAATTTGGCGGTCGCATCAAGTCTGGTGAAAATTTACGTATTTTAATGGTTTCGGGAATAGGCGCACAAAATGGCTCGCTAGCGCCACCTAAGAAATTAAGAAAATTGAGCCCCTGCAGCTCTCGATTACGTAGAGTCACAAAACTTGGTACACATATGTATCATGGCAGGGGAAAAAACCCATAAAACTCCATTGTAGCCCCCCCCTAAACCCAACAGGAAATCCGCCATTTTGTTTTGAATGTGCAAAATTATGCGATTTTGCCCATTTCCACATGTCGTACTTTAACAACTCCTCATAGAGCTTTCGTCCGATCACTTCAAACTTGTGTGGTGTCATCTTAACATGTTAATGATGAAGAGTTATTAAAAAAAAACTTTTCGTCTAGGGCGTGGCCGTGGCGGGGCGGCCATTTTGCGCGATTCGCCACCGAAACAGAAGTGGTGTAACTTGAGCGTACATGATCCGATTGGCTCGAAACTTTTCACGATTCATCAGAGTCCGCCCCTGACGACATCTACACGCCGAAATTCGCTCAAAATCATAGCGCCCCCTAGTGGCAACAGGAAGTAGGCCTAAAAGACAAGGTGCATACTTTAACGACCTCCTCCTAGAACTTCATCCGATCAACTTCAAACTTGGTCTGTGTCATCTTAAGATTGTTGAAGAGGAAAAGTTATTAACTTGTGAGCATGGCATGGCGGCCATTTTGAGTGTTTAGCAATGAAGAATTAAGTGGCTGTAACTACAGTGTACGTTGTCGTATCTGCTTGAAATTCCCACAAACCCAAGAGTCCAGGCCTGAGGACACCTACAGGCCAATATGGATTTTGGAGATGCCCCACCATCTGGCAACAAAAATATGCTTTATAGGACAAACATCATCCGATTTACATGAAACTTAGATGTTGTGGTCTACATGTGATAAATGCCGGCCAATATTATGACCACGCCCGTCACACAGGCCACGCCCCCATTCATAACATTTGAACCGTTTAACGTAGATACTTATGTGAGGTGTCATTGAACTCAGCCTGTGACTTCCTGTTTTATTGTTGATGTTTGACCCGCCCCCATATGATTCAGCCACGCCCCCTTTCACAGATAATGACCTGTATGACATATAGGCGTCCCTAACCCTAACCCTAGCCCAACCGAAACCATCCTGTTATTTCCTAAACCCAACCTTCCCTTTGTTGTCCCAGTCCCGTTATGCTTTCCTAAACCCCACCGTCTATTGCTTTCCTAAACCTAAACCCTAAACCCTAACCCTAACCACTAACCCTAACCCCCTAACCCTAACCCTAGCCCAACCGAAACCATCCTGTTGTTATTTTCTAGACCCACCTTCCCGTTGTTGTCCCAAGTCCCGTATTTGCTTTCCTAAACCCAACAGTCTATTGCTTTCCTAAACCTAAACCTAACCCCCACCCTAACCCTAAACGCTCTTCTTAGGCGATGCCAGACACCGGGAAAAGCTACGGTGCCACTGCAAAATATCCTTAAGAAGGAACCTGTTTTGGTGGAACATGTTACGTTTGAATGCTGTTTCGGTCATGCAACAGAAAACTCAGATTGAACAGATAGATCTAGCTAGCTGTCTGGATTAACCCTGCAAAAATCTGAGGAGCAATTAACCATATCCCTCATTAATCGAGTATAAAATGCCAACACAAAGGAAGCCATAGGCAACAGATATCCGGCCTGAATGAGTAAAATCCACCGGAATTTCGGTCTGCAACAGAGCAATCCCGGAAGTGGAACGTCAATGATATATACTCGGTTGAAATAAACCCTTATATGTGGAAACATGCAGGCACTATTCACGGTAAAAGAATTGCTTATTTAAATGGAGTCTGGTAGGTTGGGTGATTTCAGAGCTGTTTCATGTTAAACTAAAAGGATCTTACGCTTCACAAAAAGGTCAACCTCTGTTGGGATTCTCTCCATTATGTTGTCAGACACTAAGAATAATAATATGAGTTTGTCAGTGGAAAAGTGTATATTGCAGCCCGGTTTGCGGCTGCCTATTACCAGGCATTATTAGCATTTTAGTTTACATTAGTCACTTAGACACTAGTCTCAATTTAGTCCACACAACTTTCCGTGATGGGAGAAAAACGTGCTCCGGTTTATTTGCATTTCTTTAAACCAATCACAATCGTCATGGGCCTCGGAAAGGAACTTGTTTTAGTGGAACATGTTTACGTTCAAAAGTTGTTTAAGTCTTGCAACAGAAAACTTAGATTGGACAGATAGTCTAGCTAGCTGTCTGGATTTACCCTATAGAGATCCGAGGAGCAGTTAACCATAGCTGTCATAAATCCACCGGAGTTTAGAATTACAACACATAGAAAGAGGAAAGTAATGGACATCCGGCCGAAAAGAGTGAAATCCGGCGGAATTTCCTGGGATAACGGAGCAATCTCGGGAAAGGAAAGTCATGGATATAGACTACTAATGCATAGGAAAAAAGGGTCCAGGTTGAAACATAAATAAATTACACTTTAAAGGATAGCTTGTATTTATTTTGTTGTTTCCCAGAGGGTCCTCTTCCTGCGGTGCTGAGAGAGGTCCAGTTAGACTTGGTCGACCCAGCGAAATGTAAATATGTCCTCCAGACTGTCAAAAGTTCAATTCTTAACCAGAGACAAGCTAGACCTCAGCCACCCATGACTGTCCTGTGTGCCGGGCCAGAGAAAGGAGGGAAAGATGCATGCCAGGTAAAAATAAGAAACATTCATCTGCCTATTTTTTTCCATTATTCTACTCTCAAGTTCAAGAGCAGTGATGCATCACTAATACCTGGGAACTAAAAATTAGTTATTCACATCTCATTATTTAGTAGCTTTAAAAAGTTTTTTTGCAGTGTTTTAACTCCCTTTATTATCCTCTAGGGGGACTCAGGGGGTCCGCTGGTATGTCCAGCGGGTTCAGGCGGCGGTCATTGGGTAGCACTGGGTGTAACTTCCTGGGGGAAGGGATGTGGTCGGAGCTGGGGAAACAACAGCAGCCGCGCCCCTTTCAGGAGAGGGTCTCCTGGGGTTTTTACTGATGTCAGACTGCTGCTGCCATGGATAAAGCGTAAACTAAGAGAGGGTAGGTTGGGTTATCATTAAATAAATCACGATGACAGTTTCTATTTATTTTTAAACATTATTTATCAGAGGTCTAAATAGTTTATGAAACAGAGGATCAAATGATCACCGTTTGTTAGGAAAAGTCAATGATCAAAGTGACTATAATGTGTCAAATGGCTTTCACATGACCCTTAAAAAAGTATTTAATGTCTGTATTGTGACCCGTGTTGGAGTGTTACACAAAATTGACATAATGACATTATGAAGGAAAGCAAATTACAGTTGCTAATTTACACAGTCAGCAGATACGGAGCAAAATTGGAGTCATGTTTCTGTCCACCTGACAAATGCAAAAGTCCAATATTCCCTTTATCGTTAGTTCTGTTCTGGTCTCCACGACTCCTGGGAAAAATAGCTGGCTCTTTAGCCACAAAACTGTGTTCCCCAGCTAGTCTGTATGTCATATGGTGGTGGGCATCAGAGATGTTTTTTCTGAAAACAGCTTCCTGCTGTGACTGAAAACAAGGTTGATTAGATTGACCGTAACACCAAAATAATGAGCTAAAAACAGGACCACAGAACTGAAGGGAATGGCAGTGTCAGGTGATAATTCTGTGACACTTTCCAGTCCATGTCTGCAATGCATTACATATATTCTTATAATGCGTTATAAGTTGCTTGTAGCATAGTATAATTATAGTACTCAGAAATATTCATGTTTTTATAAGTCTTTATATTTACTTATTAGGTTAAGTATTATAATACTGCACAATCGCTTCAATAAACATATAAAAAGTATAAACTTTGTGTAATCTGTGGACATCCGTATTTATTAGCAAGATTGAATGTACTTAGTTGATGACTACAAAAATACAGTATTAGAGTACCAATTAGAGTAACTTATAATCACAGTATAATGCTCTATAATAATGACAATAGTGCATTATAAAATGAATACATGTGCTCCAGGAACTACACGGTGCCAGACCCCCCCGGCCTCTTCGACGGCAACGTCTGGCCCACGTATTTGAAACACAAGGACGACAGATTTCAATAGCCGTGAACTTTTTTTTGGGTTGCCTATGTTTTATTCCTAAACTTTAATCCCCTAACTGTGGGTTTTCACTTTATCACAGTTTATGTATCAATTGGAACATTTTAGTTTTGTTCAGCGTTTTGCCAACCAAGCTGGTGCTAGCGTTAGCTGGAAACTTAAGAGAATATCTGCAGAACTAGCTCTGTGAAGTGTCATACATGCAAATCAATGGCACCAGCCGGCACTAAAAGGGTTAAAAATGGCAAAGTGCCATGAAACCATACACAACAGACGTCTTAGATGTGTCATCCTCCCTAGCTCTGCCCTTTTGTCCAAATATGGTAATTTCTGGCTCTAAAATACCAAATGCAAAATATGGCTTTAAAACTGCAGTCCACAAACCACTGGGTGACATCAACTATGCTACTTCCATGATTTGTTACAGTCTGTGATGTAAATGTATAGGTGACATACAGCAGATGTCTACACAGTTCTACCAGAAGATGTTAATGTATTGGTATAATATTGGCTAAAAATTGACTTTTTCTTACACATATTCTCTTTTTTTATGTTTGTGTGTTTGCTTTAGCTGATGATCAGCAGCAACGAACAACTTTATCGAGTAAGTTGTTGTTCCTCTCATCACAGCAACTCTTATTTTTCATATTTCATAATGCTTCTGTGACACAGTACTCTGTGTGTGTATGTGTCTCCCAGGACTCTGCAGTGTGAGGGATGGGCCTGTAACTGCCAGTAAGGGGGTATTCAAAAACCCCGCTCTCCCAGGGGATCACTATGACAACAACCAGTGAGGGACACTCATGACAAGCAGAAAGGAGCTTGGATGACATATAGTTGTAACTGTAGCCTAACTGCCATGTATCATACATTCTCTTTGGTCCTCACTTATACTGTTCCAATGACCACAATCAGCACAAAAAGAGATCAAAATGCCCTCAGTTATGTAATGTTCAGTTTTTCAGATCAGAAGTCTGTAAAAAAAAAATATTTACCTTTTAGCTCTAGCTAGAAAATAGCATCTGTATTAATATAGTGCAATGGATAAATTATATCTCTGTGTCTCTTTAGGTTGTGTCTTTGGAGCATCAGTGTTCCTCCAGGTTATAGCATTCTGTTGGAGTTTGATTATTTTGATCTGGAAAATGACTTTCAGTGTCGCTATGATCGACTCACTGTCTCAGTAGGGACCCACAGGCCTGTTGGTGAGTTTCAGATACACACAGCATGATATATGATGATACATGATTTATGCATTGAAAAGGCCAGTCTATACGGCCTTTTCAATGCATAAACATTAATCAGAGGTAGCACAGCCACCCGGGACCGCTGAAAATGTTTCAATTAGTTAGGTTAAAGAAATAGTTCAACATTTTAGGAAATACACTTATTTGAGAACAATATCAATCTTATGTCTGTAAGTTAAATACTAATCCAGGATCAGGACATTGTTAGCCTAGCTTAACATAAAGACTTAAGGCAGGTGGACATAACCAGCCTTGCTCTGTCCAAAGTGAAAAAATACACCTACAAATATTTATAAAGTTCACTAAACCTTGTTTTTGTAAGCCGTACATGAACAAACATGTAAAAATAACCCTTTGTGATTTTGGGGGTTTGTTAAACTATTTCTTGACATACAGTTTATCCTTTCAGTCAGTTAAATGGAGTAAGCACACATTTTAGTTCTGGTCTATGCAAAGGAATGATACCAAACCTTGGAAACTCAACAAGATTTCTAGGAACTGCACACAGTGTTTGAGTCAGGTTACAGCACTGCTAAAACCACTAACTCTTTACTTTTTACCAGTTCCAAACTTAATGCAGACATGAGATTGATTTACTATTAAAGTAATAAGGAGTTTTCACCAAAATGTAAAATTACTCCTTTAAACCCCCAACTGACAGCCAAAGAACAAGTTACAAATTTGCCAAGTAAGTCACAGGACAAAAGCTAAAGCAAAGACACTACTAAAACTCATTCACTTAACTACACAGTAACATGTATGCACACACAGACAACAAAAATGCGCTTACACTGAACTACAACATATTTTATCTGCTTTTGTCATTCTTGTCTTTTGACAGGGATCTTCTGTGGTAGTGTCCTTCCTGGCCCAGTGCTCCTGAATAATTCCCAGCATGCAACACTTTTCTTTTCCTCTGACATTAACAGAGCAGGAAGTGGCTTTGTCATTAGGCATCATGCTGTCCAGGGACACTCTAATCCTGGTGGGAAACACAATACACATATATCTCTGCGTGGGATTTGGGATAAACTAGTCTGTCTCCTGTAAGTGTAACAATGCTCGGTGTGTCTGTGTGTTTCCCCTGTGTGTGTGTGTGTGTGTGTGTGTGTGTGTGTG
>NC_045740.1:26541169-26542219 GCF_008692095.1 Etheostoma spectabile | reverse complement strand
TGTGTGTGTGTGTGTGTGTGTGTGTGTGTGTGTGTGCAATCAGGATGCAGGACAGTTGTTCTAGTTGAGGATCAGACTGCCGTACACAGTCCAAATTACCCACAATTCTACAATAATGACTGTGTCCTCCGATGGGTTATCTATGCTCCACAGGGGCATGTTGTTAAGGTGACGCACAACTTTGTCCACTGAATAAAAGTGAATGACTGAAAGTTTTTTAAATGCAGCATTTGTCACTAACTCATCAGTAATTGAATGCCGATTGTTGTGTTCTGTTTCAGCTAGACTTTGCTGATTTTTACCTGGAAGAGTCCGATGGATGCTTGTATGATTCCCTCACTATCCTGGGAGATGTGGAAGGAAGAGAGGAGATTGGTAGGATGGATGAATCTCTGGATTTCAATTAAGCAAGTTTCATCTTATCTTTTTCTCTCATTTCCCCCCCTTCTTTGTTTATGTCTGGATCTCTGTAAGTCTACAAAAGCTATAAAATTATGAGTTCCCAACAGACTTTCAACTCAGACCTCTGACGGAGCTTTTTGTGTATCCCTGTGGAGGCTTGGGGCATTGAACCCGAGTGGAAAATGTTCAAAGTGTCCATTGCTGAAGCTGCGGCGAAGAGCTGTGGTCTAAGGGTCTTAGGTACCTCAAGTGGCGGATACCCACAAACACCCTTGTGAACACTGGTGGTCAGGGAAGCCGTCCGACTGAAGAAAGAGTCTTTCTGGGATATGTTATCCCAAAGGTATGTTATCCATAACCTTTGCCGTGAAAGAGGCAAAGCAGTGTGTGTTGTGGAAGAAGTTTGGGGAAGACATGGAGAAGGATTTTTGGTCGGCACCAAGGTGTTTCAGGAAAACCGTTCGCCACCTCAGTAGGGGGAAGCGGGGAACCATCCAATCTATGTACAGTAAGGATGGGTCGCTGTTCAATTCAATTTTATTTATACAGCGCTAAATTACAACAACAGTTATCTCATTGCGCTTTTCATAAAAGCAGGTCTAGACCGTACTCTGTGATGTTAATTACAGAAACCCAACAATTCCCACC
>NC_045740.1:26540797-26541159 GCF_008692095.1 Etheostoma spectabile | reverse complement strand
ACTAGGCGACAGAGGCAAGGAAAAACGTCCTTGCCCTACTTGTTGACCTCAAGCACTTTGAGGAACTCCTGAATTCCACTAATACTATGTTAGAGGCAAAACTGGAGGATGATAGGGGATTGTTGTCAATTTCACTGGCGAAAGTCGCTGAGGTACTCTACAGAGGCAATTGATGAGATCCGTTCAGAAATGTTGAAAGGGTGGGTGCGGAGGGGCTGTCTAGGATGGCACGCCTCTTCAACATTGCGTGGAAGTTTGGGACAGTACCTAAGGAGTGGCAGTACCTGGTGATTCCCCTGTTCAAAAAGGGGGACCAGAGGGTTTGTGCCAATTACAGAGGTATCACACTTCTCAGCCTCCCT
>NC_045740.1:26539462-26540787 GCF_008692095.1 Etheostoma spectabile | reverse complement strand
TACTCCAAGGTGCTGGAAAGGAGGGTTCGGCCAATAGTGGAACCTCGGATTGAAGAGGAACCATGCGGATTCCGTTCTGGTCGTGGATCAACAGACCAGCTATTCACTCCCGCTAGGATCCTGGAGGGACTACATGTGTTTTGAATCCTTACCCCAAGTGAAGGCAGATAAATACGTTGGGGTCTTGTTCGTGAGTGAGGAGATAATGGAGTGGGAGACTGGTTGGAGACTCGGCGCAGCAGGTGTGGTATTACATTCCATTTATCACACCGTTGTGATGAAAAGAGAGCGGAGCCAGAAGGCAAAGCTCTTGATCTACCGTTCAATTCTTGTTCCTACCCTCACCTGTGGTCATAAAGGCTGGGTCATGACAGAAAGAACAAGATCCAGGGTACAAACAGCCAAAATGGGTTTCCTCAGGAGGGTGGCTGGCAGGTATCTCTCTTAGAGATAGTGTGAGAAGCACAGTCATCCATGGGGAGCTCGGAGTAGAGCTGCTGCTCCTTTGCGTCGAAAGGTGCCATCTGGTAAGGTTGCCCTCTGGGCGCCTCCCTAGGGAGGTGTTCCAGGCACGTACAGCTGGGAGGAGGCCCTAGGTAAGACCCAGAACAAGGAGGAGGGATTATACAGTATCTCCAACAATGGCCTGGGAACGCCTCAGGATCCCCCAGTTGGAGTTGGTTGATGTGGCTCGGGAAAGGGAAGTTTGGGGTCCGCTGCTGGAGCTGCTGCCCCCGCGACCCGACCCCAGATAAGCGGACGAAGATGAATGAATAGAAATTATGATTACATTTGATTAATTATGAAATGAATGAAAATAATCTAAAATGACATGCGCTAACAGGTTTATTTTGTTGTGTTTTGTGTAGTAGTGCTGTGTGGTGGCAGTATACCTCCTTCGGTCCTGTCCTACCACAGTGTCATGGTGCTTCAGTTCTCGTCAGACAGCAACATCACACACAGGGGCTTCAGGGCTACACTGACATTCATCAGCCGTACAGGTATGTCCATGTCCGTGTTTTCCTTTTGTATCAAGCAGCAAAAAAGTTTACATCACACACTGATTAGTTCGGTGAATTGGTAGTTAAGACACATGCATTACTTGAAGCCTGAGAAGATGTATTTTTTGTGGTATAAGATTCTGTGATTCTTGCATGATCTCATGCAAGGTAAGAAGATAACATCTTGTAAGAAGGAGATAAACAGATCAAAGGTTTGTGCCAACATTGTGTGCAAATAAGTTTATTTTTACCTTGCCTTTCAAGACTTCCATATATACTAGACTTAGACTTAGACTTAGACTTCTCTTTATTGATCCTTTTGGG
>NC_045740.1:26524531-26539452 GCF_008692095.1 Etheostoma spectabile | reverse complement strand
CGAGGAAATTGAAAATTCCAGCAGCAGTTTTAGCAAGAAAAAAGAATAAAAAAAGACAGTATAAAGACAACAAAATAACAATAATGATAATAACAACACTACTACTAGTACACTTTAAAAGTATAATCCTAAAAATTTGTATAGATATTAAGAAATTTTTACAGACAATTCTTTTTGCAGAACTTCATGATCAGGACACAGGTGTGGAAAGTCAAAGAGAGGGTCTGAGAGATCACCGAGAGGCAGATAACCAGAGACACGTTACATCATATGGTTGGTGGTTTGTTTAATGTTTGCTTTCTCTCTGGCTTCTTTTGAGTTTAATTGTGTTGACTCAAGGTGTGTGTATTTGGAAAGAGGGCACTGACAAGAATACTGGGTCCCTGGGGGGAATGTTATTTAAGTAATGAAAGATAATGAGTAATCATATTAAAGGTCCTATATATAAAAAAAAAAAGGATTTCCATGACTTTTTCATTTTAAAGTAGGTTGAGGTGAAAGTATTAAAATGCTCAATCCACAGAAAACTTCTGACCAATCAGAGCAGACTGGGCTTTTACGACAAAACAGAGCGTTTCAGTAAGAAACTGAACACCAATATGTTTAGACCGGCGGTATAACAGAAATCATGTGTTTTTAGGTTTAAAAAAGAATTTCCTCTTCACCTTCTTTTCTTGGTATCTACAAGCAAATAACAGCGTGCAAATGACGAAATGTGAAGCAGAAAATGCTCCTTGTGCCTTGTAGTAATTGTAGTCTTAGTGTCTGTCCACCAGCTATGTCATTGGCTCAACAAAGCAGCATGATTTACTGGCATTTAAAATGGCAATGTAACATTTAACACCAGTTCCAACTGAGGCAATGGAAGCTGAATTACTCACAGCTTTACCTAACTGTGTAAAGGCGTATTTTTACATATGATTCTGAATAAGATTTTAAATACCACAGAACTATTTCTAGAAGGTTCCTTCAACACATTGTTGTGTCTGCAATTCCACCGCAATCTAAGGACCCAGGAATATCAGGAAAAATTATTCCGCTGACGTAAAAAGCAACATGAAAGGATGAGGGCTATGAGTGGTTGCAGGGTGTAAACACGTTGCAGCCTACAGTTCAGTGTGCCCCCAGGTCATTCATAAACACTTTACAACAACAAATACTATTTTGTCTCACTGTGTTCAACCACTGAGAAACCAAAAAAAATAAGGTTTTACTCTCTCTCTCTCTCTCTCTCTCTCTCTCTCTCTCGTTGGCTCTGACTCAAGATGAGTCAGAGCCAACTAATTTACATTGGTATTAAACAAAGGGAAAGGTTCTCCTTTGTCCTTGGTCTTCCCTGAGGCCTCCTCCGTCCAAAAATGGTCATAAATAACTATGAGAGTACTTTGTTGTTTTGTTTTTATAAATGAAGAGGTTGGCTTAAACTTAAACAGAGTACTCTCCTTCAAGGAAGTTAACACTTGTCAATGGGGAGCGGCCAGACTCTCTGTACAAATGAAATGTACCAGAGTCTCAGATCAAACTGTTAAAGCTGTAGTGCATAGTTTCTGTCGTGACATGATAGACTCTTCAGAAGAGGTCATTATCTTCAATTGGGTTTCTTTGCGCAAAAGTTGCTGGATGACAATATCTTCTGAACATAACCATACTGAGAAATACAAAGAGAGTTATGTGGAGCTGATAGTCTTAAATAGCTTTATAGCAACTCATTGGCTTGAATGTGTCGGACGTATATTAATATCAAAAAGTTACGCACTAAAGCTGCTAAAAAGAGAGCGTTTTGACAGAGGCTGAATACAGGTAGAAAGAAAGACGACAACACATAGATGACAAAAATAATGTCTTTTAGAAGCACCAAACACTCTGCTGCTGCATTGGAGCCGTAGAGGTCCAACAACTGCAGTCAGAAAAGACAATAGCACATTTTATATTACAAAATGAGCAAATACAATGCTAACTTTGGTTTTGGTTTGGTTTTCATTTTGTCATCTACTACAACAAGAACAAGGGTTGCAGCACTCAATAATTTAATTAGTTTGTAATAAATGTAATAACATTTAAGAATTTAAAACTATTGGTTCAAAACCAAATCTACCAACATAATATTAATTAAACAATATTGGGTTTTATGACATTTTCAATCATGTTAACTGAAAATGTTATTACAATTTTTTTAAAGAAGTTATTACATAATTTCCTGCTACAAGGGTTATAATAAAAATGGGGCCCAGGCCAGAGAAACACAATCATTCTGTGTTTTACCAGCCTGTCAGAGTGCCAGTGAACACACCACACACTAGACATCATCCAAGTGGAGATGAATATCACATGATACAGCAACATGCCCAGTGTTATGGCCACAAAGCGCATGTTGTTCCTTCAAACAATGGATGATTTCACTCTGATTCCTCTATATCAAGATATTCAACTCTAGAACAATTAACTTTCAATGCCAAATTATAGATTTTCTCAAGTTAATGTAGTTCCCAAACAGTTTGGCCTTACAAGAAGCTATTTCTACTTTTGATCCATCTTCACAAATTACATACTGGTATGTCTATATAACTATGTTGTTTTGTTCTAATCTAATCTGAATTAACCATCCCACACATTTATCTTGCAACACCTTAAAGGGGTCCCAACAGGTTGAGGACCACTGCCCTCATAAATATATATGTGGTAACCAAACTTTATACTTAATCACGGTTGAAACAATCCGATTGCAATTGTATATTGGTGGTATACTATCATTTTCAGGCTTGACTTCTGTGAGTTGATTCTATTAGTTGTGGCAAGCTCGGAGAAGAAAGTGACACGTAGTGCAGTTCACAATGTTCTAAAGCAGGGATCTTCATCAAGGTTTCCAGGACCCCAATGTGATTATTAAAATCATTGTTATGTTTATTTATAAAAATTAAAAGTCCTAAAATGAATCCAACATATTATTAGCAAATATAAATCCCCACTGATCACAGGTTGTAGGTTTACAACAATGATAAAAGTAAGTCATTAATTACAGTACATGTTTGGGGTTTCTGATGTATTGTAACTAGTTGTCTGAGACTGCTTTTCCACTAAGACAGTTTGTCAGTTGTGATTGTTGAGGACACACTGGTCTTCCTAACATCCACCCTCATCACCACTATCCACAACACAGAGCAACAATGGGCCACCTAGGTTATTTATGATATAAACATTATTTGCATATACCACAGGAGGTGATCTTCCATTTTTCAGTAGAAAACTACATTAAATGACTATGCTGGACAGAATTACAGTACAAGGCCATACATGTTTGAATGTACAGGGCAGCCTCTAGTGGCAGCTTGAAGGAATTGAAGTAACATGACAGGTACATGAATACACCTTGAAATATAATCTCATTTTATGTGAGAAAGATGCTCTTTAGGGTTGAATATTCTATAAATTTAACACATTTATTTTATAGATAATGAGCGGATGTCAGTGTTCAATTATAGCAGCACTTAAGAACTGGAAACAGGAAAAGCTGGAAAATACGTCTTCAAGTACTTAAATAGTAAGGGTGTGACGAGATCTCGTTTTACGAGATCTCGCGAGATTGAAAAAAGTGGTGAAAAGTGGTCTCGTGAGGCGATGTGATGTCAGCGTGATGGAGCGTGAAATTACTGTCGAAGATCCCCCCGCCACTTTTAAATCATTTGTTAGGAGTTAGGAGTTAGATTTCTCGTGTGAAATTGTACTTTACTGCATATAATTCATTAAAATAGTAAAAAAAAAGAAGTTAAATAACATTCATCATTAATAGTTGATTTCAAAATGCACTTTTGGCATTTTGTGATTTTTCAGTTGAATAAAAAAACTATTTTCCATTCATATATTTCATCGAGGATTTCTTTAAATTAAAAAAAAAATCTCGTCTCGTCTCGTTCTCGTGAACCCAATCTCGTGATGTGTCTCGTCTCGTGGAGTAAGCGTCTCGTCACACCCCTATTAAATAGGTATGCTATGTGGGCCTTTTATTATAGCAGACAGTATGTCTTCTCACAGTATTTAAAGCACACGTATTACTAATAACATTAACAAACTATAATACAAATGATGGCGGCATTCCATTTAGGTGAGTTCCAGAGTTGTGTTTTTTGCACTCGTTGGCATTGTTTACACTTAATGGAATGGAGCCATTGTTAATATTATCATTTACACCTGTGCTTTTGCTGCTTTGACAAGTCAAAATGTCCAAAGCAGGATGCGGAAACTGGGCACACCTATTGGTAGGCAGCCATTGTAAACGTAATTAATTCTACTTCTTCAACTTTAATTTCTGCAGGACAATCTGAGAAAAAGCAAACTCTTGCACCTCATTTATTCAAGCTTTGTGTTCATGCTTAGACATTGTGTTGGACAACGCATTTCACTACACATACTCTGTATAATTGCATGTGACTAATACATTTTATTTTATTTTATTTGCTGGAAGCTGAGCTGCAGTGGGATTACATCCGACTGCTACTGACCACTAAGCAGCTCCGTTGCAGCGGCTAGGGATCAATGTCTTGTTCAGGGACAAGCAACTTAGTTACTTACTTACTTATTAGATGTGATGAAGTGGCTTGTTTTATATTCAGCCAAGGTACAAGGGTTCAAGTCCAGTTTAAAAATAAAGGTAAACGGTACGTACAGTTTTATTTTTTTACCAGAACAAATGGAGCTACGTCCCGTTGTATGTCACATGCGTTACTGAATTGAAGTAGCGTCTGATTTTAACGCAAACCACGATCTCTTTCTAAATTTAACTAATTATTGTTCTTGCCTAAACATAACCAAGTAGTATTTGTACCTGAACCTAACCAAACTGCAACCATTTCACAACACTAAGAACATGTTTAAAACTGTTACAATGCTTGTATTAGAGTCCTATGAAAGGATAGGAATACATAACTACTATCATTGAATGATTTGAAGGACATGCTGATTTTAATGTAATAACAGACTATTTTTAAAGTATTGATTTCATCATTCTACATAATTATATTGCTTAGATAACTTGGATGCAGAAGACCCAGTTGTGCAGCGATCCAGCAGCAGAGCCCTGTCCTACCAGGGTAATGTGGACCAGAAGATCTCAAAGGATCCCAGACTGCATATGGACAATGGCTCAGATGATGAAGACTACAGCGGAGAGTACTAAAGGAGTGGGAAGTGACCAACTAGAAGAACGGCTCTAGACAAAAATTCAACAACAGCATCATGTCAAGATTTTTTTAGTTAGTTAGTTTAGTTTGTTTTCTATAAAGGCTAAACAGAGTTTGGTGCCCATTGGAGGAGAGCCTCAGATTTGGCCCTTAAATAACAATGGAATTAGTCCATTGTCATGTGAGCTTAGTCTCTTTTTTAATGTCAGTGAAATTGGCATTCATTCTACTACCGACTGAAAATGGCAGTAGCTGGACGTTTCAACCATTGGTTTTTCAGGTTTTACTTATTTCCACTTCTATGCTCATTTGCTAGCTCTTATTTGCAGCACATAGTATTAATGTGTTAGAACTGACTCGGGTTGGTAGGACGTGTGTTATATGCAGTCACCTTTTTGTAGCAGGAAGTTTATTCGTTAATGTGACAATAAATATACCAAAGTTTTGCTTAAAATCATTTGTCATGCTATTATTTGCCACGCTAGTGTTATGTCTACCACTTTAGTCTTGGTTGAAACATTCTCTACAACTTCTGGATGGATTGCCATGAAATGTTTGTACAGACATTAATTCAAATGTTGTATGAGGGGTAGTTTAGACCATAAATCAAGAATGCATGCACACAATCCCCTTTCTCTCACACACACACACACGCACACGCACACACACACACACAAAAGGCATGCACATACACACCTTTCACCTAATACACGTACTCCTCCCAAAAAGTTGTCTGTGTGCGGGCTTAAAAGCACTTTATCAATGACTCCATCGTTGTCTAGAGACATCAGGATTTCTTTACCTAAGAGTAGAGAAGGTGCTCTCACATAGACAGTAACAGTAGATTAATTTAAGGTGCATTATCACCACCTACCGGACTGGGATGTGACACAGCAGATTAGCAGGGAAAATGAATAAATGAATAAATAAAACAAACAAAACCGAACAAAACAAAAATTACTAAGTTAAAAAGGACATACTTGAACTAAGTTCTCTCCAACAGTCCTGTGTCCTTCAAATATTCAATAATACGAGCATGCATTCCCCATGCTTAATTGCCAAGTAAATTTTCCATTGTAAAGTTTATTCCAGGTTCTCTTAAAGTTAATCTCAGTTTTTTCCTTTCCATTTCACAACCCCTACATTCCAGCAGCACATGCTGATCACAGTGTTTACATCTACCAGTTGGGTGCTTAACTATTATGCAGAGTGTATTATTTAGGCCAGTATGTCCTATCCTGAGACGCATAAAAATTGCCTTCTCTCTTCTATTTCTGCCCAGTCTATTTCCTAACCCAATACTTCTTTGTATGTTATATAGATGTTGTCCTGTGTAGGCTTAAGACTTTCCTCTTTGATAAAGCTTATAGTTAGTTATAGTTAGGGCTGGCTCAGGAAAGTCCTGAACCATCCCTTAGTTACGCCGCTATAGGCCTAGACTGCTGGTGGACTTCTCATGATGTACTGAGCAGCTCTCTCTTTCTCCTTCTCTCCATCTATATGCAACCTCATTCCATTAATGCATGTTACTAACTCGACTTCTTCCCTTTCCCGGAGTCTTCCTGCATGTGTTTCTGGCTCTGGATCTGTAGTTGGAGTCACCTGCTGCCTTCACGTTCCTGCTAGACACCCTCTGCTACAGTTCTCTATGTCTGTCTCTGTCTGTCTCTTTCTCTTTCTCTCTCTCTCTCTTTCTCTCTCTCACCCCCAACCGGTCGAGGCAGATGACCGCCCACCCTGAGCCATGGTTCTGCTTGAGGTTTCTGCCTCTTAAAGGAAGTTTTTCCTTGCCTCTGTCGCCTAGTGCTTGCTCTTGGTGGGAATTGTTGGGTTTCTGTAAATAACATCACTGTTGTTGTGATTTAGCGCTATATAAATAAAATTGAACTGAACTGTGTCACTGTATGTCCCAGTATTCTTGCCACACTATATCCATTTGATGCTAAATAATCGCTTTGTCCTCAGTTTTATTAAGTGAGATCTCCATGTCCATAATCAGGGCTGTAGTTGATTACTTGGCCAATATGTCAGCATCCTCGTTTCCATTTACACCTACATGGGCAGGAACCCACAGAAAACAAACCTTTACTTCCTTATTATACATTCTGTACAAAAAATTATGTATTTCAAAAATCAAATTTTGTCTGCCTGATTTCATTGTTTTTATGCTTGCAAGCGCTGTCAAACTATTCAAAGCAATTAGTGCCTTCCTTTGATTGCTTTCGCCCAACCATGCAGTATAATAGCTAGAAGCTCAACAGTATTTTAACTAATAAACTGTAGCTTGCTTCTTAATACATATCTTATACTGTGGGATCTAAACTGCAGCTCCAGTACGTCCAGTCTCTGGATCTTTCAAACCATCCGTAAACACCACTTTCCTGGAAAGTGTTAAGTGTTACTGAATATAAAGTTGTACTATATTCCCAGTATATCTCTGTATCGGCATCACAAACAACCAGGGAGGAATAGTCGATTATGGGATAATTGGACTATATTTTATATTTCCTAAACTGATACTATCTGCTTTTATAGTACCTATCCACCCAAAACTTCAAAGATTTGACTAGTTATACTCCCAACAATCCTGTAGAATGGTCTCGTAGGATGAAATACTCCATGACATTGCAAACTGACCCATTATGCCATCATAAGCTTCCCTC
This sequence comes from Etheostoma spectabile, assembly GCF_008692095.1. NCBI lineage: Eukaryota > Metazoa > Chordata > Actinopteri > Perciformes > Percidae > Etheostoma > Etheostoma spectabile. Next base: position 26,531,615 of record NC_045740.1, on the reverse strand, counting down.
TCCTAATCCGCAGTGGAATTTTCCCCATTTCAATCTGTAGTGCAGCTATGGTGATGTTTTAAACCCACCACTACAAATACGTAGAGCCTAAGCCTGTTGAACGTCAAGCATTTTAAGATTAGTCTCTGCTGCAGATACATGCAATGCAACCATAATCCAGAACTGCTCTCATAAGTACCCTATATACATTTAATAACGATGCCCTGTTTGCCCTCCAATCTTGCCCGAGAGACACTGTAACATATTATTGATCTTTTAGCACTTGTTTATCACCTTAACCATATGTTGACACCAAGTCAGCTTTTCATCAAACAAACCCTAAGAAACCTTACCACCCTGACCTATTCAATCATTTTACAATCATTTTTACCATATGATTTCATAGGCAGTGATGGGAATAACAGCGTTTTAAAATAACAATGGTGTTACTTTTTTCGATTGATTCTAATTGATTACTCTTCCCATCTTAACAACGCTGTTGCCCTTACTGCCAAAAAATGTAGCGTGTTATTATAATTTAATCTGTTTTTTTTCATCAGACCAACTAGATCTCTGAGCCAAGAGGCAAAGACTTTTTTTCTTCCTTGGTTAGTGCACGAGACTTGAGTAAAATTTCATGGTAAGCCAATCAGAGGTAGAGTTGGGCGCAACAAACAACACAAGCGAGTCAGTCAACGAGAGACAGGTATGGCATTATTAGATCGGGGGGGGAACAGGCACTGTGACTCTAGAGTGGCTACTCTCGCCAAAACTAATCGCTGACACTCTCACTTCTCCCTCGCTTTATCACCTGCACACACACACACACACACGCCGGCTCGACGCACACACCAGCGCAAAAGTATAAAAATCAAGCCACTTAAGTTAATTGCACTACAAAGAGTGTATATATTTATTTATGTTTGATATAGTGCTTAACAAGCATTATTTCATGTTGCCCAGTTGTGGCCTGTTGAGGTGCAACAAACATAAAAAGTTCCAAAACATCTATTGTGTTTTTTGTGTCGATCCACTAGACATAATATCTTCGTACATGACATTTGATTGGAGGCTAGTCCCACTTTGTCCCACATAAACATTAAAAGAGTTTAGATTTGTGTACAGTTTCTGTTAAAATGTGTTGTATTAAGTGTCCATTTCATGAAATTCAGATTTATCATAAATAATTGAACATGTACATGTATTTAATGTTCTGTTAAACAGGGGTGGAGGTGGGGTCACATTTGAGCATTTAAAAATGTACTTGAACGTAACGAATTAGTTACTTTCTGAAGTAACCAGTTACTTTCATAATTTGTAACTGAGTATCTAATTTTGTTACTTTTTGGAAGAAGTAACTCCACATTTCACTTTCCACAACATGTCATGTGCTTTTTCAACATCAGAAAATCCAATAAGATTAAAGAAATGATGTTGATTGAATTTATAGTTTCCAATTAGTCTGAAGTGCACATATTTGGATGGAGGTGAAGGGGAGGTGGTGAGAGGAAGGGTGGATAGAAGGAGGGGTGAGGTAGATGAAGGTTTGGAGGGAGGGAGGGTGGAGAGGTGAAGGACGGAGGGAGAGGATCGAGGTAATGATAACTCTTCATATTATACACATCACGTGCAGTTGTTCTCCCTCCAACCTTATTAATTTGGCTTTGTTACAATTCTTTCTCCACCTTCTCCTTCTTGTCTTTATCCACCTTTGCTTCTTTCTTTTTTTTCCCGGGCTTTCTACATCTTCTCTGTCTTTTTCATCTCCTTCTGGAACATTTTGCTTTTCAGTTTCTCCAACTCTGCCTGTCTGTCGCCGGCCTTCTTGCGAAACAAGAAACCTCTTCTCTTCTCATTCATTTTCAGACAGAGGTCTTCCAGTTGCTTCTTCTCGTCCTCCATCTGTTTGTCCTTAATCTCCCAGCTGCGTTGTTTCCCAACCAGGTCTTTTGTGAACTTTTCTTCCAGTTCCTTCTTCTCCTCCTCCATCTGTTTTGCTTTCTTCTGCCAGTCTTTGTTGTCGGCCTGCTCCGTCTTGAGATTCTCTTGCAGAGAGTTGCACATCGTCTGCAAAGCGTTAAATCTGGTCTCCCAGCTCTTTTCTTTCTCAGCCAGGTCCTTTGTGAACCTGTCCTCCAGAGCGGTGCATTTTGCTGGCCAGGTTTTCTTGCTCTGTTGGAGTTCAGCAGCTTTGCTGTTCAGCTGGAATATCTTCTCCGTGAGCGTCTGAGCGAGATTGTTGTTCTTCCAGCTGAGATCCAGGATTGCAGTGCCCCTCTGGTGGATTTGTTCCTCCATCTGGCTCACCTTCCTCTGGGACTCAAACAGCAGGACTTCCGCCCCGACCGCCTGCATGTTTTTGTCTGAGACTTTTTCTTTCTCTGCCTCATACTTTGCGACCATCTCATTGTATTTGTCTTGCTGAAGCTGGAGTCTTTTCTTGAGATTGCAGATTTCTAGTTTGAAATCCGTCGCCCGGCTATCTAGAGGCTCCTCCACACGGCCGACTCAAACCTTCTTCTTAGGGACGATGTGACAGTTCTCCTTTTCAACCTTGGATTGGCTCTTATACTCCTCCAGACTGCGTACCTTCATTTTCAGCTCATCGATATACTTGTGAGCAGAACTGAGCTGATTCTGCAGCTGGTGGTTAGTTGGGGCAGGGGTTGGACGGCCCTGTGGACCGCCATAGGTCCTGTTTCTTGGGTTGTTTCTTCTATCCATGGCACTGTCTGGAGCAGACTGTAGTTGTGCGTAGAAGACTTTTTGTTCAATGGAAAAGACTTTTATGTTTGAAGACTTTTCTGTCCGTGAAAGACTGTTGCTGTCTGTATCAGACATTGTTTGTTGATAGAAGACGTGGCAGTTGAAATGATTCTGTTTGGGTTTTAACCGTGAGTTAACATCAGAGTTCTAGAGTCTTGCATCATGATTGGTTGCCTTTGGTCCTTTGATCTGGTGATGTCACATTGAACACATACATTCCGACAGTTGGTTTTTGTTTTTGTTTAAATTTTCTGTAGAATTCAAAAGGGGGCGGGGCTACTCCAGGCACACCTGGTTCCAGAATTTCATTCATAATTTCTTCTCACTCTGAACTATTTACACTCAACATGTAGGTAAGATCCGGAACAGTCGAAACACTTTATTTGGCTAATAGAAGGAGGTTAACATGCTCTATGTTTTCACCTAAATAAGTCTGTCTATCGGAGAAAAATAGAACGTTTCATCCGTCCTGCGTTTCAATCGTCCCGGCTCTCCCCTACTCTATCGCATATCTATCTAACATACTATTGGGTGAAATAACAGTAGCGTGCATTTTTTTCGGACGCACTAAGTGGGTCATTTTCAACGTTACTTATTGAGAGCCTCCTTGCCGGTGGGAGACAGATTGCCCTGGCAACCTCTGCTGACTTCCTCTCTATGCCGTCAATTTGACGCAGAAGCATAGATCAGCCTTTATTGTGGTGCTATGTAAAACAACCACTTTTATTTGCACTTTCACATGCAAATAACCTACTGTGTACACAGTTCCATTTTTTGGGTGTACCGGAAATCAATTATTTCATCATCACCCATTAATCACCGGTTCAATCAGCATTGTATTTCCTCTTCCAGCTATAGATGGACTTAACGGCCATTTATTTAAATGAAAATCCTCCAGATTGCAGCTTTAAACAGATATCATATGCACCCATATGCTTAGTACCTATGCATGAACTAAATGGAGAAATGTCTGAGTGAGGGGGCTGCCCATGGAAAGGCAGTTGAGGGTTCGGTGCCTTGCTCAAAGCACCTTGGCAGTGTCCAGGAGGTGAACTGAAACCTCTCCAGCTACCAGTCCACCACCATACTTACGTTCATACCACCATGCATGGGTCTTTAACTTAATGGTTTTGAAGACTCTCTACCTGGTTTAAGTATCGAAACTATAATTGAGTGTTTCCACATTGAAGGGATCTTGCCTTGATCCCATATTCTATTAAACAATCTTAATACTACTTGAAGTGCATTGTCCGACATATGCGCTAACATGCTTTAGCAGACACAATTTTTTTCCTGGTGAAGTTTGCTGCAGACTAGAAACAGCCTTCCTTAGTTCAAATAAACTAAATGGTAGGTCCAAATCTGCCCCTGATGATAGGATGACCAGATGTCCCCGGTTTTGGTGACCTGTCCCCGGCTGGATCTGTCCCCGGAAATGTCCCCGGTTTTCTGACTGACAAACCCGATATTGGAATGAAAGAAAGAAAACACTGACCAAACGTAGCCGATAGTCGCACACCCTCCACCCGCAGGATCAAGACAGCCAGAGCCAGCGTTGCTCAGAGCTCAGAGATGTTTTAGAAAGCCGTATTTTACGATGCTAAAATTACTGATTATTTACATGGGTCTGGTGGGTTTAGTGAACGCAATTTGCATACTTTTATGTTTTAAAAAGGATCTTAATCTTCAACAGAAAGGTTGACCTCCTTAGAAATCCATAATGTTGTCAGACACTTATAATATTAATCTGAGTAAGTAAAGTAAGTAAGTAAAATTTATTTGTATAGCACTTTTCTCAGATGAAGATCACAAAGTGCTTCACAACAAAAGGAAGCATTAACAACTCTCATAAATACAATACATCACAAAAAACAAAAGAATAACACGTACACATAAGACCAGCCTAACCACCCTACAATCTAGTTAAAAGCCTCTTTAAAAAGCAGAGTTTTCAACTGAGTTTTCAAGTTTTCCACACAATCTAAGCAGCGCATGGAAGGAGGCAAAGCGTTCCACAACCTAGGTGCAACAACCTGAAATGAACGGTCCCCCCTAGTTTTAAAATGTGTAAGGGGGACAACTAATAGTCTCTGGCCTGTTGATCTCAGACTACGTGAGGATGTACGCAGCTGTATCAGGTAAGAGATGTATGGGGGTGCCTGTCCTTGTAGGGCTGAGTCTGTCAGAAGCAAAACAAGCACTTTTATGAACGTAAATACAAGCTGGCCAATTATCCAATTAACTTCCATTGTAGCTTGTTTCTCAGCTGCCGACTGCAGCAATCTCGTTTAATACTGGATCAATGTCAAAGGAAAATATTTCCTCAACAGTTTTTATTGTATCCGATACTCAATGAGCTGTTGCAAAATCTTGATCTTGATCAGACCTTTGGGGGGGGATCAGCCCCTAATGAGAACAGCTCTAGGTCTAGTGTCCCTGTTTTAAGTTTAAAAAAAATAAAAACATGACGTGTTTTGGAGGTATGTATGCTTCTTAGCTGAAAATGTCCCCGGATTTTGTCTGAGAAATCTGGTCGCCTTACCTGATGAGACTCTTTTTTTCTGTAACCCTTGTGTTCTGTGTAAGGGTATTATCTCTGCCCTGTATAGCCAGTATCAATACAGTTTCTGAACCAGGAACCTTCACAAATGTTTTTATAGAATTTCTGCCTTTTCTAAATTACTTATTACCAGTATATAATTGCTGTGTAACAATAGCATCTCAAAATTGTTCTTTACTCCACTCATTTTCCTAATTACTCCACATACTGATAACTGATAACTGTGTCGTTCTTCCAATTGTGGTACATTATTGTCTCCAGTATGTACTAATAGTTTAATAGTAAACCATTGCTTGTGCCTTTTTATGTTGGATCAGTGCATCCACTATATGGTGAGCCTTTACCACGTGACTGTTTCACCTATTAAAAGTCTTGTCACGTGACCATACTCAATCTCAGCGGCGGGATGGGTTAGCTTTACAGTTGTGGCAAACGAAAATGTCAGAATCAATCGTCAGCAATGCAGACACAGACGAGGAGGAACACCCTTGGTAGTTTAGATTCATCAAATTTGATTACATCTTTCTCCATTTCTAGTTGTTTTCAGCCGCCTTGCCTCCATCACGTTTGCACCTTCTAGATTATCCTTAAATTGATCAATTTACACAACCCAAAAAATTCCCAACACTACCCCTCGAGTAAATTTTCTGTAATCAGGTGTTGTGCATTGCCCTCTTTTCCCATCTATTTTATTGAGCCGCATTGCTTTCCCTTGCTGTGCACTATCCCTGCAGAACACCAACAAAGTACCATCCCGTAGTACTTTCACATTCTTGACTGCAACCAGAACCCCAGTAATTGCCTATGTCAATTTATTGGGTTCCAATCACCAAACAACTCATCGTCTTGGCAAAGCTTAATGCTCACTTTATGTTCCTCACTCTGCCTTGCTGGTAGTGTGATGCTTTGGTCAGTTCCTTCTCTACTGTCGGAGTCATTCTGCTGTATTACTTTCTTACGATTTTTTCCCACTCTTCAACCCCTGTCCTACAGTATTCCAACTATCATCCTTCCCTACTTCCATTCATCCAATTTCACTTTCTGACCACTTCCTGATCACTTCCATCTACCATCTCCTGTCCGTCTCTAGCTCGTCCTTCCTGTTCACACCAACCAGTTGGAAAAACAGTAGCTCTATCAAGAGCCAGTAGCACGTTTCAGAAACCGGACACAGGGTGAGTCTGATGCAAGTTGCTGTCTTTGCCCGGTCAGCTCAAGATAGTCTTGCATTGCCCGACCTTTCTGCAGAGCGCTGCGCAGGAAGCTCCAAGATTAAGTTATGTTCTGCCTCGGTTTAGAAGTGCTGAATTAACAGCTCACAGCAGCTTAATATAATATAGTATCTGGCTTTTGTTTGATATTTAGTGTTGCAAAATGACTTTTTATGGAGTTTCTTCTCAGTGAAATGCTCTAAGTAAATTCAAGCTGGGCTTTTATTGTGAAGGATAGACATGATAAAGCCAGCGTTGTGGTTAAACCTTGTTTGTCTCTAGAAACTCACAACTACAAACAAACAGGACTCTCAGGAACAAACACAGAGAGACGAACCAACAAGAGACAAAGGACCAGAGGAGTGTAGAAATACACAGTCCAATCAACAGAAGGACAGGATTGGACAAGACATAAACGAGGAACAGGTGATAGCACAAACGGAGGAAATCCAACAACACAATAGGGAACAGGTGGGAGCAGAACTGGAGGGAAACTAACAAGACAGGAAGTGCAGACCATGTAAGGGGATGGGTGGAAACAAAGACACATGACAGACAGGTAACCACA